>NC_037675.1:37667246-37774369 GCF_003255815.1 Theropithecus gelada | reverse complement strand
AAATATACAATCATGTCATCTGCAAAGAGGGACAATTTGACTTCTTCTTTTCCTAACTGAATACCCTTGATTTCTTTCTCTTGCCTGATTGCCCTAGCCAGAACTTCCAACACTATGTTGAATAGGAGTGGTGAGAGAGGGCATCCCTGTCTTGTGCCAGTTTTCAAAGGGAATTTTTTCAGTTTTTGCCCATTCAGTATGATATTGACTGTGGGTTTGTTGAAACCATTTCTTAAGAATAGTTCTCACATCTTCCTTAAAAACACATTGCTTAAGATTTAACAATTATCTTTAATATAGTTATGATTTTAAGAATTTCAATTTAAGGCTTTTTGTTCAGAAAGGGATGTGCTAAAGGTAATTTGTGTCAGCATATTTTTAGCAGCAGGTTAACAGAAGACATCATTAAAAGCAGCTCAAATAGTAAAGGTTTATTCTTAATTTTACATCATCAGAAATCTGGAGGTAGAATGCCAGCATTGGTTACTTAAGAAGCCCAACAATGTCATCGAGGTCCAGGTCCCTTGCATCTTTATCCTTGGCCATCCTTAGCTTGGGAGCAATGATGTCTCACTCGGCGGCAGTCCACAGGCATCTCACACAGTTAGGAAACACCTAGCAAAGAAGACAGGACTTTTCTTCCTATGGGCTTCTTTGCCTTAGACTGGAAATCCAAGCCTGCCAGCACACTATTCCCTCTTGTCTCTTGGGCTAGGCTTCAGTCATATGCCCATGCCTGACCCTCTCACTAGCAAAGGAATGAGCCCACCATGATGGGCTTGAACAATTCTGCTTTATCCCCTTGGCTGGAGTAGGACTCTCCTCCTTAAGCATGGAGTATGGGGATCACTTATACTCTGAGGAGCAAGTGAGGGGCATGTATCTGTTGGGTCAGTAACCAACATTCTCCCACATTGACAAAATTATCCTGGTGTGCCTCCTTTTTTTTTTTTTTTTTTTAGACAGCGTCTTGCTCTGTTGTCAGGCTGGAGCACAGTGGCACGATCTCGGCTTACTGTAACCTCCACCTCCTGGGTTCAAGTGATTCTCCTGCCTCAGCCTCCCGAGTAGCTGGGACTACATGCATGCACTACCACACCTGGTTAATTTTTGTATTTTTAGTAGAGAAGGGGTTTCACCATGTTAGTCAGGCTGGTCTCGAACTCCTGACCTCAAGTGATCCACCCACCTCGGCTTCCTGAGCTGCTGGGATTACAGATGTGAGCTACTGAGCCCAGCCTCCTGGTGTGCCTCTTAAGGGCAAAAGTCTGGCTTGAGGAGGAAAAAGTTTATCCTATGGTTCATTTTTTTCTCATTCTAAAACAACCAACAATTTTCACAAAAATGATCTTACTCATCTTAAACCAGTTCTATCAGTCATATAGTATTTCATATTACTTTAAAATAGAATTGAATAGAAATTGGAACAGAGACCTGTTTTTCATGGCGTTTTCTGCTTCCTTCTAAAATAAGAAATGACAAGGTATTGTTGCAACATAAATAATTTTTCAAAAGCTTTTATTAAAATAGTTGTTTTTTTCTTTTTTTAAAAAATAAGCTATACTGTATAGCCTAGTGGTCAAGGACATAAAAGAACTTGATTTAGGTTGCTGTATCTTATTTGGCAATGACATGACAGTAGTCCTCACCAGCAAAATGAGAAAAATAATTATAAATATTTTAAAGAATTGTTGTGAAAGTTGATTGAGATTACTATGTGTACATATACCTACATGTTTTTATTCTTAACACAAAGGCTATTACATACTAAACTTTCAACAGATTTGTCTATTTTTACTTACAATAATATTTACAAAAATCCATAAACATACAAGATAATACTTTTTTACATAGGCTAGTTAAAATCAAACTCGCACCTTTTAGAAGTATCAACGGCTCCATGTGAGTCAAAACTTTAGAGTAGAGTGGTGCCTTTGTTGTCATGTCAGAGAGAACTGCCTTTGCTGCTACATAAACGTTTAGAATCCCACAATCCATTCATCCAGCAAGTAGACTGAAAGCAGCTCTTGGCTGCTTGTGACGTAAGCGGGATGACACATGTTAACAATGGGTGTCACCAATCTCTTAACTTCCTGGATTATGGTCCTGGTAAGTTGTAGGCTCTGCACAGCAAGCCAAACCCACATGAAGGCAGAATGGACAGTGCATGTGAATATAAACATCAGTTATTTTGCAGGAAAAAAAAAAAGTATCTGCTTCATAAAACGTCACAACTCCTTTTTGGTTTTTAGAAATGTCATATAATATTTTGCATTGGGAAAACTTTCAATAATTATCTAGTCAAGAATAGCTATCAGCTTGAGCCCTTAGCTACATGCTCTTACCCGCATTTTATATATGACTCTTCTGGTCGGCTCAAGGGCCAATTTTAACTGAGAGTGAAGCTCTTCCTATGATTGGACACGGCGTGGAGGTTCTACAGCAGCCACTTTGGCTAGAGGGGCTATGATGCTTACGTTCTGGATCAAGGGCTCTGGGTTATAAATAATGAATGCAACTCAAACTTATTTAGGTAAAAAAGAATTTACTGGAAATGTTACTGAGCATCTCATAGAATCAAAGGCAGAGGTAAATACCAATATTCAAGAAAGGCCAAGATGTAATTAGGCTTAAAGAATTCTGGAAGCAGGGCCACACTCACAGAACCAGAGCTTCTCCTTCTTGCTTCTGTGCCTCCCTAAACGGTGGCTTCTTTCTTTTTTATCACTGTAGATTGACTTTCTCCAAATGACTGAAAGCATGACTGCCATTGAAATCCTAGATTTCTATGTTACAGTTGTCACCAAACAGAGCAAGACTGATCCTGTTCCATTTCCAAAACCCTAGGCTAGGTCTAGCTTGGATCAAATTAACTCAGGCAAAGAAGTAGAATGCCATTTGAACCCATCTGGGTGAGGCGCTCAGTCAACCCCTGCCTATAAGTAGTATCATATTGTACTAACGTGATTAAAACAACTTGATGGGGCTGTCCTAAGCAGACGCGGTGCTGACCTGACTGTTCCATAGATGTCCTGTATTGCATGGATATAAGGTAAAAGCAATGCAAGGAGGTAGGTAGTCCTAGCTTCCATTTACCAACAAAGGCTACCTATTGTCTTTGAGAACTTCTTGTTAAAATTGCTCATTCTCAGTTTGGAAGCTCAGGATGGTGGTATGGGAGGAGGGGAACGATCACACATGAAAGTAGCTGAGCAGAGAGAAGGGAAGGAGGGCACATCAATGAAGCATCATCAATACAAAGCAGAGGGCTCTGGACCTCCCAGCTCTTTTCATATTAAATCCTTATGCTTCTCCCAGCTGCCTCTTCTCTCCTGCATCACACCTCTTTTTAATATTTTCCCCCATCACTTTTAAAATGAGGACCTTCTGTGTACTTATAAGACTTTAGTCCTCTTCCAGAGAAGCCATGTAAGATTTGATGCAAAAGTCTAAAGTATGGCAGATTCTGTCTCTTCAGAGAAGTGCTTGCCCATGTCTTCTTGTACTTTTTCTCAGAATAACAGAATCTGAGGATTGAAACAGACTAGACTTGAGTGTCATCAAATGCATGGATTTTCCGTGTACCTCCCAGTCACTGGTATTCATGACAAGTGGCCATCCAGACTACTTGATCATATACCAAAGGGGAACTCACCACTTTTCAGGAGAGCCCATTCTATGTTTAGACAGTTCTGACTATTAGAAGTACTTCATTGTGTTAAGCTCCACCTGGGCCAAATATGTGTCTTTTCTTGTTGCTTCCACCTGTTGGAAGTTCTACCACCTGGAAACAAAGAGAAAAGTGTAATATCTTTCCTTCACGCACACCTTTCAAAAGATCCATCACATTCACCAGATTTCTCCCTAAGATCATTCTTCTCCAGTTGAAGCAACTGTTCTTCCTATAACTGTTCTCTGTAGTGTGGGATTTCAAGTTCCTCTGTTGATCTGGACACTCTGTTTTAAAAGCTTTACTTACGTGAGTGTTTCTCTTTATTTTTTTTCCTACAATAATCAGACATAGTCTTCCAGATGGGGAAAGATCAAACAAAAAGAACAGAAATAATAACCGTTTTCATTATATATATAGAAGTTCTGGTCAGGAAAATCACGTTTATGTTTTGGGAAAACCAACCTATGCTTAGTCACTCTTTATGCCAAAAATTACATAGTGATTATAATGAAATTTAAATGAGAAAAGTATTTAAATGTTATTAGTTGCTAGAAGAAATTTGTGTTGATGTGAGAATTTCAGGCATCAGTAGTTCAAATTGGAATGGAAAAGGGGTGGGGACAACTCATGAATTGCCATAGCTCTCCAAATCACATATCTGATTTACTTCCTATTCCTAATGCTAGCACTATCCATTAAGTCAAAAATCGTGGACAGAGTAAGCCCATATCAGGGAATCATTTGATCCCTTTATTCCTCTTTATGACATCCATAAGCTTAACAAATGTTTGTGTCCTGGTTACATTAAAAAAAGGGTTTTGTGGCCGGGCGCAGTGGCTCAAGCCTGTAATCCCAGCACTTTGGGAGGCCGAGACGGGCGGATCACGAGGTCAGGAGATCGAGACCATCCTGGCTAACATGGTGAAACCCCATTTCCACTAAAAAATACAAAAAACTAGCCGGGCGAGGTGGCGGGCGCCTGTAGTCCCAGCTACTCGGGAGGCTGAGGCAGGAGAATGGCGTAAACCCGGGAGGCGGAGCTTGCAGTGAGCTGAGATCCGGCCACTGCACTCCAGCCTGGGGGACAGAGCGAGACTCCGTCTCAAAAAAAAAAAAAAAAAAAAAAAGGGTTTTGTGATAAGAACCCCAAAGGTGCACAGCCCTCAAGTTTCTGTGTAAGCCCATGAATTGAGTAAAGCAGGCAAGTGCTTTAGTCCCCTCACCAAAAGGTACTGTATAAGCCAGTGAATTGAGGGAGAACAAGAGTTCGCCATGTTGGTTTGGGTGGCACAATGGGGTCACCTGAATAAATTCTCAACTTCTTGTTCCCAGAAGCACAGCTAGAAGTGGACCTAGTTTAAGGGAGTTGGAGTGAAGCTTGGGGGGTCAATCAGAGAGGCTGCAGCCCCTTGTTAGCTGGATATCCTAAATTAGGGACATGTTGAGCTCTGCCCTTATCTGTAGTCACTTATGGACTAATCAGGAAAAGTGATTACTCAGAGAATAATGCATAATATTCTCTTCTATTTATATATTTTAAGATTTGAAGTAAGATATGGCATATATATGAAGATTCCAAGACAAAGGAATTTAAAATTTTGAATTCTAGAACTATAAGAAGAAATAAATGGTGACTTGTAAATCTAATCATATGTCACTCATTCTTGCTTTTTTTCTAAAAATATCTGACTATGTTGCTCATCAACATTGGCAAAGAAAACTGGCTCATGCCCTGTGATTTTGCATATCAGCAAGGGAGTCTGACAATTCATCTGTTGGCAATACATAGTCCTATAGCCGGCCCTCTGTGACCTTCTTCCACCTCCATTAAGGAAGCTTAAAAATTATGACTAATTCAGGACGGGGCTGGAAGTCCTAGTACCATACCCACAGAGCTTGTTAGTTCCCTTGTATGAGTAAAGCTAAAACTGAAAATTTTATCACCTCCTTAGCCTCAGAAATGTACAGTCTAATGGGTTCAGGAATAATCCTAATCTCATTTGGTTACCACAAGGGAGGAAATGCAGGACTGTAGATAGCTTGAAGCTACCTGCCACACAACTGAGAAGTAAACTCAAGAGCCCTTAGAGTAAGGAAGTCAGCTTCATCGTTAAGGTACAACTAATGGTCATGCTTAGCAACTTATCTAAGGGATTCCCATCTCAGTATCACGTATTCACCTTCTGAATATCATAATGCTAAGAGACATAGAATTTATTTCTTTATTTAGAATGAAAGGAAGACTTCATGATTGGTGTGATATGTTGAATGATCCGGAATACTTTAGGATTAGTTGCTTTATCTAAACAAAGACAGAAATACGGGTTTCTTAATTTCTTTACTCATAGGAAATCTTTTATTTCTCAAACAGGTTGTTTGGTTTTTACAAGGGAATTCTGCCACCTATCTTGGCTGAAACCCCAAAAAGAGCAGTGAAGGTAAGCATTGCATGCATTTGCACCAAGAAAAAGTAGGGTACAGTAACAGCTTCAGCACAACAAACTCTAAGACATTAAAATGAATTATATATAAAGCATTAAAAATTTTAATGCAGAAACTATAGCATAATTTTTATTATAATTAGACTTGGCCAGTCTCTCAAATATGTAGATCAATTTGTAGATTTTTTTAATCAGGTAAAAGCATTCCATTCTAAAAACCAACATGGTGAATGAAATTCTAGTAATCAAACCACAAAATAGCTTGGACCTTTCTTCAAAGCAACTCAGAAATTTTCCTTTGGAGAAATAATTATTAAAGAAAGAGAGACAGAGGGAAGAGGAAAGAGGAGAGGAGGAAAAGCCTTTCTCCCTGAATCATTCCCATTTCATGAACAGAGTAAACAAGTATACCATATTTCTTTATATATGATTCTCATATAACATATTTGTTTTGCATGCCAACTTCATTTTCCCCCTTAGTCTCCTCTTTTAAAATTCTCTATTCTGGTTCTTACAAAAATTATTACTTCCACTACCCTGATTTCCATTTACTTAACCACATAACTGTAGAGGTTTATGTACTACTTGCTAGTTCAGTATCTGAAGAGGAGCAGGAAGATATGGCAGAACATCCAGGGGCAAAAGAACTCAATCTGACTACTGTCTTCTCTCAGACAAAAGTCTTGATCATAGTGACTCTGGCAGGCATTGCTCCCCCCCACCCCCCACCCTGCACCACTGATATCACCAAATAAGGCTTTGTCCTTCCATAATAATGATAACCTAAACTTAAAGACTGACTTTCCAAGCAATATAAGGCTTTTTTTTCCCACATACATTACTCAATTTGTATTCTCAGTACTCCTGAAAGGCAAGAAGGAACAGTTCATATACTTTTACTCAGTAAGTTCAAGAGGGTGACTAGGTTAAAAATTATGATAAAATCACCCACATATATACATGAACATCCAACCTTTATATTATGTCAAAATGGCAATAGGATTGAATTCAAATCTAGAATTTGGAAAACAAAGCTTTAGAACATACCTTCTCTATAAATTCACCCTCTTTGTTGGTATAGGTTTTGTGATTTTATAGTGATCTTATAGCAATACAAATTTTGTTATAAGGATCTGGATCACAGTAGAGAATCTGGAATAAGTTCACCAAAGTACACAAAAGAGCTGAATTGGATTATGAAATGACTTTACTTGATAAAAGATTGCCCAAGTAAACAAATAGAGCAGAGTTCCTGTTCAAAAGGAAAGTCGCTTTGTCTGCATGGAATAATATATTCATCTGTTCAGTGATTTACATGTATAAACAAAGTAAACTACAATTAGAGTTTTTCCTGGAATATTTTTTCGTAATATTATGTGTTG
The DNA here is from genome assembly GCF_003255815.1 of Theropithecus gelada. Lineage (NCBI taxonomy): Eukaryota > Metazoa > Chordata > Mammalia > Primates > Cercopithecidae > Theropithecus > Theropithecus gelada. The sequence goes on along the minus strand of NC_037675.1, from coordinate 37,766,873 downwards.
GAGACAATTTAAACTTTAAGGAGATTAAGACTTATCACCATTGAGCTATCTTTTACAGAAAAAAAAAAGTTGAGCTTTATAAAACAGAGTTAGTTTCTATTTTTCAAAAGCAATGCTCTGTGCCAGAACAATGGTTAACAGATGAACTTTTGGGCAAGTGAATATGGTGTATGTGTCCCAGACATCTTGTTTCAAGTAGATTTTACCTTAAAATTATTGAGACATATGGTAAGTATGTTGGCTTTTTAAGTATACCTTGGAGTTAAGTGTATCTTTGCCAGATGGATAGCACTAGTTTTTCAACACAATTTATGAAAGCATTCATTTTATAGATATTTATCATAGGATTTGTGAGGAAAGCAATCACCCGATTGTAACGATTTCATACATCATGAACTGCTTCATTGTATGTCATCAAAGTTTACTTCAGAAAAAAAATATTCAGAGACTGTGGGGTGTGTGTGGGTGTGTGTGTGTGTTCTTTGGTACTGACACTTTAGTTAAAATCATTACCATAATCAGAAACAGACAATCTTAAGTTTTATGTACTTTATTCTTTGAAATGAGCTTTATCATTAAAATAATAAGACTTACTGATGCTAAATAAGTGTAACTTCTCCTTTCACAAATTAGACAGAGTTAGTATTGTAGTTAGCAAAAGGAAATGAAGACTTCAGAGAGACCAGCCGATCCCTCAGAGATGGGTGGCACCGTGGTTCAGGCTTCAGGGTCCAGTCTTGAGCTTCACACATGCAGAAATACCACTTTTCCCATGTGCAGTTTTCTCAAGGACTTCCTTATGCTAACTAAATTCACAAGGGATTATAAACTATGAAGGCTAATTTGTTCACTACGGTATACCTATCCCAATCACAGTATCTACACATAGTAGATGTTCAGTTGATATTAGATGAATAAAGGAAACATGTATAAAAAGAAACAAAGAAAACTTAAAGAAAGAAACAAAGAAATATACATAGAGAGAAAATTCCCACATCTACTATTCAGAGTATCTGGAGGGCCAAGACTTCCACTCCTGGTGGAGACAGAGTAACAGGGACCAGTATGAAATAACAGTTTTCAAGACACTGGACATCAGATGATGAAGGCTCGAAATACATGAGAAATGGAAAACAAATGAAGTGAGCCCTGTGATGCCACAGCTTACTGCCTTGGGATACTTTCAGGCCCCGGGACAGGGAGGGGAAACTGAGGCAGAGCCCAGGGGACTCCTTGGGTTGGGTAGGAGCTGAAAGCCAGGGGAGAGCAGGGCAGCCAAAGTCCACAGGACAGAGTACCAGGGAAGAGCAGGCTGCACAGAGATAGAACTGAGATCTGTAGAAGGACCTCTCCAAGTTTTCAGCTGAGTATTGACCAGTGCATGCCTGGGAGGAAACTACCAATGCCTGGGAAAGAACCACCCAAAAGGCTTCGAGGGAACAGTGCTTAGCAGTCACATGCAGCTGGGAATAGTGCCTGCTCCCACCAGCCAGACCGGAAAGCTTCAGCAGCCCCAGGGCATTGAGAGGAGTGCTCATATACTTAAGGCCTCTATGATTCCTTTGGTAACCTAGGTTACCAAAGTTACAGGGAATAAAAACTAAGATTTTTCAAAAGTCTCACTTGTACCAGTCCTGTCAGGGAATCTTACTTAAATTATCTTATTTAATGATAATCTAAAAGGTAAGTTTTGAGGTCTTGAGAGTTAGAAAGGTTAAGCAGCTTTCCTGTGCTTTCACAGCTAAACAGCATAACCCGGATTCAGCTCTAGGACTGCTGACTTCAAAATGCCAGCAACGTGATTCTCAAAGTGATGATGATGATGATCATAAAAATGAAGAAAAATGAATTATTTTTAAAACCTAAGATTATAACACTTTTCCTTCCATGGTTAATGGTTTCTAGTGGTTAATGGTTTCATCAAAAATGCGGTGGTCCCAGGTGGTCGCTGTTGAGTACTATTTCAACACCAGGGTAGTTTCAGGGCTTTTACTAGCCACTAGAATGTTAGCTCAAGTAGGCAGAGGTTTCTCTTTGTTTACCATTGCATCCCCGGTACCTAGAATAGGAGGTCTCTAATAACATTATTAAATGAGTGAATGAATGAATCCCTGTTCTAGAAAACGCTACATTCATAGTGCATTTAAAAGACCATGGTACAAAAGTAGTCCCTGAGTGTTGAAAAGAATCAAAATTTATCAGGTAGTAAAATGATTCTTGGGCTGCCCAAACACTCATTGAAGCCATCTATAAGGAGCTACTTCTTCATAACAACAGAGTATTTTTGGCTCTGAAATCTGGTTTTGCTTTCTTGCCCCATTTTACTGGGCTATAAAGTAATGGAGTAGAAAATATTGGGGACCATATAATACCCATACCATTTTTGGGGTCTTGAGAATCAGACTCTAGCAGGACCTAAAAACGTGCCTTATCAGTGGTGTTGACAGCTACCTGAACGTGCTACCCAGGAGCAAAACATGTTCAAGCAGAGTTGTTGCTCAAAAAGTAGAATACAGGAAGAAAAAAGGGGGGAAATGTATTATATGAAGCAATTGATTAGATTCACCTCCACTGAAATTTGTTTGCAGAGAAAATTATACTAAACATTATCTACTGAAGAAACCAAAAATACCTTCACCATCTTCATCACCATCAGTTTTGAAGGAAGGAATTAGCAGCTTGCTTTCTTCGTTCAGGTTGAGGACAGTCTTGCTTTATGGCAGGGGATGGACTAGATAACCTCATTAGGTTCTTCCCTAGTTTGTCGTGGCATCTTCATAATTATTTAGTGTTTTCAATTCCATGGAGCAGTGGGGAGATACCAAAATAGAAATGCAAGTTAACGCTGAAAAGTGGATGTCTTTTACAAGTGTGTTAGAAAATTGGGCTTTCACTGGGAAAACAGTTCATAGAGAAAACATAGGAGACCAAAGATGTCAGGTCTCTAGGCCTATAATGTTGAATCACTGCCATAAGAGAGAAGTCTATTGATGTCTGGGGAAACTGAAAATGGTCATGGTAAATGGAAGTTGTATGGTTCATTTACTGCTCTAAAGGATTTCATCAGCTCTTCTGTAGGTTATTATAACTGCATTTGAAACTGTGAATGTTAAAGAAAGTTCCAATAGCAACTACCCGAGACAGGATTAAAAACTGTATTAGATAGTTTATCATTTTTTGAAATGCTGGTTAACATAATGATTTACTAAAGAAATTTGAGTCAATTAAAGAGTTTGTTGCAGGAAAATTGTTATAAATCTGTGAGTTTGGTTTTGTTTCACAGTTTTTCACCTTTGAACAGTACAAGAAATTGCTGGGATATGTGTCACTGTCACCAGCATTGGTAAGTGAGAGTATTTATTATACTTAAATGTATGTGTTATTTCATAAAGCAAAATCTAGAAACAAACACTCTTTTGATTCCCAAGCCCAGCTACTAAAATATGAATTCAAGTTATTCAATGTTCAGCTACTTGTTGAAAGCCATCTTCCTAATAACTCACAATTTGGCTATTTTATAGCTCCCAGTGATGAATTTATGATAATAATGATATGTCTGGAAAGGCCCCATATGAGATATGGTCAAGAACATGAAATAAAGAGTACATTTATCAAAGACTCTTTTTAAACCAAGACATGCATATGTTTACATACATACTGCATATATCTATGCAAAAGTCAACATGCCAAACAGGTCACTTTTCCAGCTTTTGCACCAGCTGTAGTAAATATAAGACTTCAGATCCCTTGGGATGAAATCATTCTGTGGTCAGATGCAGACTGAAGGGCCTTTTATAGGAATGACTGTAAACAACTCAACTAAGGAGAATTGTGATAGTATAATGACATATCTCATATATCACACAAAATTCACTTGGTGATTTGAACATTTCCCTATGCCATTCCCCTCCTTCTTGGTGACTTTCCTGCTTTTCACAGGAGTTAATTGTATTGACCAAATGGGTTCTACAAATGTGTGTGCAACAAGAGCCCCCAAGAGAGTAAATGCATTAACTTCTCCTTCCAAGTCCACAAAGAAAAGCAAAACAAAATCTGCATTGGCCCTCCAATTGGCAATGTACTCCAGTCTCTAGGAAAATGCCCTCGTTTGCCCACTAAAATGGACAATATTTGTATTCTCAAATTCTCAAATAGACTGTCCAAGAAGAAGTATCTGTTATTTTTTTAAAATCATACATGCCCCTTTTCTAGGAAAGATCCTGTTAGGAAACCTAATAGCATCACTTTTTGTTATGACGAAGCAATGTCTTGTCCAGTCCTTGCCTATACAAGGTGGCTGGGAGACGTGGCCTCCTAGAGAGGAGGGAGCAGTGATACCATGAATCTTGAAACTAGCTAGGATTTTTTCCTTTTAATTCTTTGGCATCTTCTCTTAATATCATTCTTAAATTTGGAAACAGCTTGGCAAAAAGAGAATTAAAAATTTCCTAGTGAGAAACAATAAAAGATGGTCTCCAGAGGGCCAGCTGGCTGTTCTTGTGTCAAACATTGGTACCATGTGAGAGACTGTAGGTCTTTGAACTCTTGAGAATTGAAACAGAAAAGCATTTGGTCACTGCAGCTACTATAAACAAATGCATGCCAACTGTGTACAGTTCTTCTCTTTTCTTGAGCTCATTTATTTCAGTTACTTTTTTTGATATGGCTAGACATTTAAACAGCTGTTAAGTGTCCCCTGGTGCTCTCACATGAAAAGCCTAGGAGGCTGGAAACCCAACAGTAAATGTAGGTTTCTGGAACAACCTATGTAACATGATCTGCTGATATCTGATCAATTATTTTGACAAGGGACTGCTGAACACTAGTTCTGACAGCAAATGTAGCTGAATTTTATAGAAGAACAAAAAAGTGAATTACTTGGAAGATTGCATATAGTAAGTAATAAAAACCTGGACATCTGGATTTTAGCTTTCCTAGTCAAAAGAGTTTGGGACTAGTATTTTTTTTTCCACTTCTGGCTTCCATGATGGAAGTCTGAGATAAATGAATAAAATATTTGATCAGTTACCCTATACACATATGCTTAAAACTGTAATGAAGGGAAATAAAATGGAAACATCATCAATGAGTCTCTCTCTCTCCTAGAATCTGTATGCGATTTCTTTCTTTCTTTCTCTCTTTCTTTCTTTTTTTCTTTCTTTCTTTCTTTCTCTCTTTCTTTTTTTTTTTTTTTTTTAATGGAGTCTCAATCTGTCGCTCAGGCTAGAGTGCAGTGTCATGATCTCAGCTCACTGCAACCTCTGCCTCCCAGGTTCCAGTGATTCTCCTGCTTCTGCCTCCCTAGTAGCGAGGATTACAGGTATGCACCACCAAGCCCAGTTAATTTTTGTATTTTTAGTAGAGATGGGGTTTCACTGTGTTGGCCAGGCTGGTCTTGAACTTCTGACCTCAGGTGATCCACCCAACTTGGCCTCCCAAAGTGCTGGGATTACAGGCGTGAGCCATTGCCCCAGCCCGTTCTTCCTTTTTTATGTGCAACAAGACCAATGGTGTTTGCATTACACTCTATGAAATGGTTTCACACATTATTTTGAGCCTTAAAATAACTTTATAAGCAGGGAAATTAGTTATTATTATCTCCATTTTACAGATGAGAAAACTGTGGCTCATCAGAGATTCAGCGATTTATACAATAGAGCCACAACTAGCACCCATGGCACCTTTGTGTGAATAATGAAAAGGTGCCCCTTCTCCCAACGGATGCCTCTCCAGGGCTTCTCTTAGCAAGTGAGGGGCAAGCTGGATTCTGGCCTCCAAGCATCCTTGGTTGGGCACCTTTGTCTCTGCACAAGCTACTGTGTGTTGCAGCTCTAGTCACACAGCCAATAAGTGCTAGAATTGGACCTAAACCCAGACCTCCTGCCTCTGGATCCTGCCTTTGTGCCTCCCTTTCTAAGGTTACACAACATTCCTTTCTCCCTCCTTCCTCTCTTTTAGAAAATATTCCTTTCTCCCTCCTTCCTCTCCTTTTTAGAAGATATTAGAGCCCATTGCCAAGAGTTATCTGTTATTTACTCTTCAATGGTTTTATTCTTCTCTTTGTTGTCTACAGTACTGCCTCTTGTCCTGGAATTGGAGGTTCAGCGCTAAATAATTACTTTTTTTCAAGCATCTGTTTTGGAGATTGGGGCTTTGTTTCATTTTGTTCTGTCTTGTGTGTGTATGTTTTAATTGTGGTGTTTATTTTTGATACAGATTTTCTGGAAAACACATAAGTATTCTACCTAGAGGTAAATTCTAGGAAATTGTTCTTTCCTATTGCAGAAATTCTTAACAGATACCGAACAAGAACTTGACATACAGTCACCTTTTGATAAGTTTTCTAGATTTTATTTGAGCCCTTCAGAATAACCTAGTCATTTCTTTGTCTTTGTCTTTCTTTTCTTTTCTTTTCTTTTCTTCTTCTTCCTCTTCTTCTTCTTCTCTTTTTTTTTTTTTTTTTTTTTTTTTTTTTTTTTTTGAGACAGGATCTCACCCTGTCGTTCAGGCTGGAGTACAGTTGTTCAATCATAGCTCACTGCAGCCTTGAACTCTTAGGCTCAAGTGATCCTCCCACTTCAGCTCCCAAGCAGCTGGGACTGTGGGTGCACATCTAGCCATTTCTGATCTCAGCTTTTAGGTTTAGAAGACTGCGTTAATTGCCAGTGTTTTTTTAAATAGGGAAAAGATGAATAAAAAATAATGTTTGTTTGTTAATAGTCCAGAATAGTGACTCTAAAAATATGAACATAGGGTTAAATGTTTCGAGCTATGTTGTTACCTGAAATTTAGCTTTTTAGAAACAGTTTATTTGCGGTTCTGCTCCTTGAATTTCTTATATGCCCAATAAAGGAATTTAAGTAGATGTTTAAAAATGAAGCTCTCCTTTTACAATTCAAATTTTCTTAATTGTTATATGTGCAGATGTTTTAGTATCCACCTTTAAATCAGTAAAGCAACCTTGCTTTTTGTTGAAGGAAAAAGTCGTTGTTGATGGGGCTTTGACATTTTATTTTGAAATTGTTAGGATGTGGTTTGTGGCTTCTGTAATTTCTTCTTCATGAATTGTCAGCATCTAATCAAGAACTAAAGCTGTTTAGTAATGGAATATGGTGCATTTATGTAGGTTTCTCCATTCTCTTTATAATGTTCAGCTGCATAGCGTAATGAATAGGATGTTTAACCCCATACACATGATAACTTGTTTTAAAGTATTGATTGATTTACTTTTTCTAGACATTCGCCATTGCTGGATTGGGATCTGGACTAACAGAAGCCGTTGTAGTTAACCCTTTTGAGGTAGTAAAAGTTGGCTTGCAAGCAAATCGGAACACATTTGCAGAGGTAACCATTTAATGTTTTTCTATTGTTGAAGGCATGCAAAAACTTATTTACTTATTTATGTATTTTGAGATGGAGTTTTGCTCTTGTTGCCCAGACTGGAGTGCAATGGTACGATCTCTGCTCACCGCAACCTCCACCTCCAGGGTTCAAGCTATTCTCCTGCCTCAGCCTCCCAAGTAGCTGGGATTACAGGCATGCATCACCATGCCCAGCTAATTTTGTATATTTTTTGTAGAGACAGGGTTTCTCCATGTTGGTCAGGCTGGTCTCGAACTCCTGACTTCAGGTGATCCACCTGCCTTGGCCTTCCAAAGTGCTGGGATTATAGGCATGAGCCACCACGCCTGGCCGTAAAAACTCATTTTTAAGTATGCATGTGAAACAATGGACCCAACTTTTATCCACTTATTAAAGCCATAGTAAATCACTGTTAAGGAAATAGCATAAGAAAACATCAAATATCTCCTGCAAATAAAGTGTTAACAAAAATGCACTGAGATCTAATGGACAAACACTTGTTTATTCATTTTTATTTTAGAGCTCTAATGTAATCTGAAATGACTTATTCGGAAATATTCTCCCAGCTGCTGGCAAAACTTCTTTTCAATTGCTCTAGAATGGACTATAGCTAAACCACTGAGGTGATAACATTATTTTGCTTTTTTTAAAAAAAAACAGTCTTTTCATAAAAATGACCTCACTCCTTTCCCCACTACACCCACCACCCGCCCTGAAAGATTCGGATAATCTGTCAAACTTGTCTTTTGGTTGAATCTGAATGAGCGCTTGGACAATGATGGGTCTTGACATTTCATCATTGGTACATGACGTTTCGTGCAGACAGCATTCCTTGGTGTGTGCTGCCTTCACTTCCTTCCAGTTACCTAAGAATTCCCTTTCAACTGCCAAATCCAACTGTTCTTGTTTTATTCTTTTGGGTGCCAGGCACAAGGTAGGAGGAAAACAAGGGGATTGGCATTCCAGGTTTCTTCTTAACATTTTAATTTAATTCCACAACTGGGTAGCATGTGGTAGAAATTGGTTTGGAGTATCTGCTGACCTGGATCTTTCTGTAGGAAAGTTCCCCTGCCTACTGCGTAAGCAGCTGCTAATGGGTGGAGACCCTTCACTCCCACCCTACTTCCTGCCTGCTGCTGATGCTGCCTGAGAGCTTCCTGGCAGTTTCTCAGGCAGGGGTATGGGAAAGGAGGGGGCCCTACTCACCTTTAGCTGCCAAGACCTGAGGGGACAGGGTTGGGCTGTTACAGCAGATGGTATCTACTTAGATGAGGTCAATCCTAATTCAGGGGGAATTTTTTTTACATTTCAAAAGATTGTCTTAAATACAGTGATATACAGCACCTTATAAAAAGTTGAAAATCTCTGTATTCTAGTTTTTGTTTCTCTTTATTCTTTCTTGAATAAAGGAAAAAGATGGTAAGGAATGGGGGAGGGGAAAAGAAACATTTTTTAAATGTCTTATTAATATGGAGCATTTGAAACAGTTCCCATGGAATCTGCTTAAGGAAAACTTGGTTTGTTGGACTGGGAGAATTACCAGCTAGAAGAATATTGCAGAGATCCCTGTCCGGTGTTCCATCTTACCCCTTGGGAATCTTGTCTTGAAGCAGCAATGAGTAGGCAAAGGAATAAACAGGACTTGAGTTGCAGTTCTTTATCTAGGCAGCATGTAACCACAAGGACTCAAATGGGACAGAACATCAAGGGGCACTCACAGGAATGAAAATCAGGAGTTATCAGGGCACCTCGACTCATGCTAATGTTCTTTTTCTCTTCACTGCCCTCAAGGAGGCTCTGCACTGAGGCCAAGTAAGAGCTGCTAATGTTTTGCATGTGCTAATGATTTGCTAGAACACAATAAACACCCTTCCTGCCCAACAAAAGAATGTGCTGCGTGTGTACATGCCACCAGTTCATCAGTTACACAAATGCAGTCAGTGTAAATTATGTATATTTAGCCATTTTTTAAAGCAGGGGGCAGGGGATAGCAGGAGCTTGTTTGGGGTCATTTCTTTTGCATTATCCACTGAACTGGACATTATCAGGTATTTACTTAGAATAAAATTAAAAATCTAAGTAAATACATTATCAGGTATTTACTTAGAATATTTACTTAGAATAAAATCAATTAGATGCATTATAAAATATTTTAAAAGTGACTTTAGTTAGAATTTAGCAAAGTAGTAATTATGTAGGTAACACGCATCAGCATTTATTTACAGCAGCTAGCAGAATTCAGTAGCTGAAATGAGGTGTTCTGATGCGGCACATTATGGGCAATGTTCATCGAATTGAAGCAATAGGTGCTTTTCCTCAACAGACAGTAATGGGATTGTGCCTATTGTAGAAAATGTCTGAGAAAAAGAGATGATGTGATAAGAATAGAACATTTGGATCTAGTTATTTAGAAAATAACTGCTGGTCATTTTTGCTAGTATCTTATAGGTCTTTTGTCTAGGACTCAATAATGCCGAAGCCTTCTTCATTGACTAGCTCCTTCTTTTATCCAACAAGGGAATAGATACCCTTTAGTTAACCTGTGCCTGTGTTGATTTAACTCAAAAATTAGGTATGCTCACCTCGGCATGTGTATGACCAGGAATAATTCTTGCTTTCTTCACTCTAAGGCTTTGTGGGTTGTTAAGTATAAAAGGGAGATGTGGAGGAAGAGGAAGAAGAGGAGGAAGAGAAATGGAAAAAGAAAAGAAGAAAAGAATTAATGTAATGTCCACTGCCTTTAAAAATTTGACTTAAAAAAATTAATGCAAGCATAAAAGTAATGCATATTTATGTTACAAAGCACCAAAATATATATATGTTATTTTATATGCATGTATATGTACACTTAAATATCCATGTATAAGTACACCAAAAATGATCTAGACTCTAGAGCAGTGCAGTCTAATAGAAATATGTGAGCCACATTTTTAGCAGCCACATTTAAAAAATGAAAAGAAACAGGTGAAATTAATTTAATAATGTATTTTATTTAACCCAGTATATTCATTTTTCTTAAGACTATTTTTAGAGCAATTTTAGGTGCACAGCAAAATTGAGCAAGAGGTAGAGACTTCCTGTGAACCCCATGCCCCCACATGTGCATCATCTTCCCCATGATCAACATCCCTCATCAGAGCAGTCCATTTGTTTTAACTGATGAACCTACATTAACATGTCGTTCTCACCCAAGTCCATAGTTTACATTATGGCTCACTCTTGGTGCTGTACCTTCTATGAGTTTGAACAAATGTATAATGACATATATTCACCATTATAGTATCATACAGAGTAATTTCACCGCCCTGAAAATCCTCTGTGTTCTGCCTATTCATCCCTCCCCACCCCACTTAATCCCTGGCAACCACTGATCTTTTTACTGTCTCTATAATTTCTCATTTCAATGTGTAATTGATATAAAAATTATATGAGATATTTACATTCTTCCTTTATACTAAATTTTAAAATCTGGTGTATATTTTATGCTAACAGCACATCTCAACTAGGACATTTCAGGTGCTCAATGGCCACATGTGGGTAGTAACTTCCAACCTGTGGGTAGTAACTTTCATATAGAGTAGTTCAGGTCTATAGGAATTCATACTAAAATTCATACCTCTGGAGAGGAGATGGGAATAGAGGAGGAGAAGGTGAGAGTTTAAGAGAAGGGCTTTGTGATGGTGAATGTTTTAACATGAGAATGCATTCGTGTTTTGTCTGTGAACATTTACATGCATGTTCTTCGTAGAAAATTTAGAAAATTTAGAACAGTTTAAAGAAAAGTATGCTATCCAAAGGAAATGCTTCTAATGGCTCTGCCAAGATCAAGCCCTGCCTTCAGGGAAGATCTTCTCAGCTGATCAGGTGGGAATGACTTGCTGGCCTATCTTGGAGCTCAACCTGGCGTAATTCAGGTGCCATGATTTCATTTATAGGAGCAGAACCCATATTTTTTCCTACTCTGTAGTTTCTAACAGAGTGTAAACTTTGTTTGCCAATTACTGAAGAGCATATACAATCAGAGCTGTGTAGAACAGGAAGAACAATCTTGTGGGGAGAGACACAACAAAGTTCTTATTACACTTTTTACCATTATCCCATAGTGTGGCCTTGAACAGCGTACATGCAGTTCCCTCATTGGTAAAATGGTAGTGATCAGTCCATCTCCTTACAGCAAGCCATTTGTGTAGTGGTTGGAAGCACAAGACCTGGAGGGAGATCTCAGTTATTGACTATGTGACAGCCTCACATTTCCTACCCTGACCCTAGCCCAGTTTCCTCATTTGTTAGGAAAAAAATAATAGTAATAGCCATGTCAAACAGTCAAATAGATGAGGCTACATAAATCTGTCAGTATGGCCTGGCATGCAGTGATGGTTCAGTAAATGTTAGTCATTATTGTTACTACATGATTGTTATGAGAATTTTAATGTGTTAATATACACAAAGGCCTTAACACAGAGCCTGGAAAATGGTAGGCATTCAACCAATGATAACTATTTCTAGATGCAAGATGATCTTACGAATCCGTAAGTTTAAGTAGAGACAGATTTATTTTGAGCTATTGCCCCAATTAATATTGAGCAGTCACAGCTGACTTCTGTTTGGGGCACCAACAGAGCTCACTGAGCAACGGTCTTCTCCCTCAGTGTGCCTTAGGTCATTATCAGATGCCAGGGCCATCCATTCAGCCTGAATTCCTTATGAAGGCTATGGACTGGCAGCCTGCTTACAATACCTGTTGATAACGTCTTTAAACTCAGATAAGGGCCCATTATCATAAATAGCAGTAGCTGGATATCTGTTTACTGTAAATAACTAGCACTTAGCAGCAGAAGTTAGAGATGAAACTAAAAACATTTGAGGCCACTTTGGGAAGAATTCTACCACAATCAAGAGATTTCTTCCTCTGGAGTAGCTGTATAAAGTTAACATGAATTCTCAATTAAGCCTTCTCAATCACTTCCCATGGAAGGTTATGAACTTAGCTCATTTTCAGCCTTTTCAGTCAGCTACTAGTTGCGGTGGAACACCAAATGGATGGGCTACACGCAGAATGGCCAACTGGCTTGACAACACCTTTAAGGAAAGCAAAGCAGGTACCCTGTAGATGCTTATTTTGCAGATAGGTAGCTCTTGTCCTGCCAATTGGGAGAATTTCTCAGGAAGCATGTCTACTGTTCAGCCTGTCTGCCCTAATGTCTTGGACATAAACCACCCTGGTGTCCTACACAATGTATTTTGGATTTTCCTATTTCTACAGCCTAAGGTGGTGAGTCAGTGGGATCTTTTAAACATGAAATTTCCAAACAACTTCCAGCAAGAAGTTGCTGCAGCTTAGAGGGGCACTGCAGCAGAGGACAGCAGAGGACAGCCAAGGACAACAGTAGCCAATATGATACTTAATATAATACTGAAAGTCTTCTGGGTAAGGGGAGAGATAGAGATGGAACAAAGGAACTGCTATAGTTCCAGGTGCAGAGAGCATGGTCTAGAAGAAGGTGTGGGCTGTAGGTGGATGTCCCTTTGCCATGTGGGGTTGGCCTGGCTGGCAGAAGGCAAGAATAGTGCCCTGTAGCCAGGATCCAAGTGCAGCACTGGCATAGAGCAAAAGTTCCTTCTGTTAGGTTCATGGCAGCCGAATGATAGGAACTGGAGTCCTGGAGCTGCAAGTAGAGCTCCCATCAAGAACGACAGGTACTGTGCCTGCTCCAGCTGCCCTGGGCTCTCCCTTCTGATCCTCTACCCAGTCAGAAGTATGTTACCCACAAAATATGCCTCTCACCCAGTTTAACCATAAACTGTTTTTTAAAAATGTGAATTTACAATAGCAAAGACTTGGAACCAACCCAAATGCCCATCAATGATAGACTGGATTAAGAAAATGTGGCACATATACACCATGGAATACTATGCAGCCATAAAAAAGGATGAGTTCATGTCCTTTGTATGGACATGGATGAAGCTGGAAACCATCATTCTCATCAAACTATCGCAAGGACAAAAAAAACAAACACTGCATGTCCTCACTCATAGGTGGGAATTGAGCAATGAGAACACTTGGACACAGGAAGGGGAACATCACACACCAGGACCTGTTGTGGGGTGAGGGGAGGGGGGAGGGATAGTATTAGGAGATATACCTAATGTAAACAATGAATTAATGGGTGCAGCACACCAACATGGCACATGTATACATATGTAACAAACCTGCACGTTGTGCACATGTACCCTAGAACTTAAAGTATGATTTAAAAAATTAAAAAATAAAAATTAATTAAATAAATAAATAATGTGAATTTAAAATGTGGTGAATTTAGTTCCTGATACTGCCCTCATATACTTCCAGCTTATGTATAACTATTTTAATAGGTGTGCTTGTCTTGCCTACACTTCTTAAATTACCACCGTATTAGTCAAAGACTATAATCCCTGCCACACTTCCTCCAATTCTAATACCAGAGTCTTGGCCAGTAGCGTAAACTTCACAGTGAATAAAGAAAACCAGTCTGTAATTTAAATATGCTTGACCTTCTGTGGGGAGCAAAGTAATCATAGCTTTGTCATGCTCTGGTTTGGTTCACTGGGTGTAAAAACGTGTGTGGATAAAATTGGGATAGACCCAAATTTCCCCCCATCCTTCAAACTAAACCCAGGCAATGAGTTGTTCTGATCTGTTGTCTCTTTGGCTTGGGACTAAGCTTGCCCAAGGATTTCCCTATTGGAGACGGTTTGCACACCCAGTCTTGCCAATGTGACTTTGTAGCTTGCTATCCTTACAGGACCTCCCCAAACTGGCTGCATTGGTTTTTATCTGTATATTTATAAGAACTAGAAGTCCCCTATTAGTTGTGCTAAGCCAAGTGGTGTTTGGCTGGCATGCTCTCTGCTAGCCTGGAAAAATGTGAATTTCTCCCCAGAAGCAAAATCTTGTGTGAATTGTTTCCCAGTTTTCCTCTCCACTTTGAAATCTACTTCAAAGTTATTATTTGGCTGAAGGGTTATGTTTTCCTTCCCTTGAGGTCTATAGGATTTGCCTCTGATGTTTGGCTGGGGCACAGGTTTTCCTTCTAGTCTGTCATTTTTTATCTGTGTTACATATGAACATAATCATTCTCACCCCAAATATGAAACTAAACCTATAGGAAATTGCAAAAGCCTGTTTTACCTCCATTTAGTCTTCAAAGATGTTCAGCCCAAGAAAGAAATACTTAGTGTTCTATCTTGCTCTGATTATAATTTTAAGGATCAACGAACAGATAGCAAATGTGTAACTGATGGTAAAATCTTTAAAGACAGGAATTTTTTAAAAAATTAGCTCAGGGTTTGGTTCTGGTTTGGGATAACACCAATAAATATAGTTCTTCACACTTTATCCTGGGAACTTAATAATCTGATAGCGACCAATTAGATCATGTATGATATTACAAAGTTTAGCAAGTATGTTCTCCATGGAAAATCAACAAATGTTTAAACTTATTATATTACATACAGTCAACTTTATGTTGATACAGTAAATTGAAGGGCTTTGTTTTGTGATCATCTCTTTTGAGAGAGAGAGAAGTTGAGTTATACAGAGAGTGAGCGTGTGGCTCTGTTTACAGATATTGGGAGAAGCCAGCTTCAAGGGCATGTCAACATTCATGATGATGTATTGGGTTAAGTTCAAATTTTTCCTGCATTACTGTGTAAAACACTGCCTGGCAATAATTCAGCACAGAAATTATTTCTTTCCAGTCTATGATTCCTGTGGGCAGAAAAGAAAATGATGCATATGAATCCATTCCTATAGTTATCTTTCAATAATATCTAAAGCAGCAGCCAAGTTGTCTCTCTATTATCATTTATAGAAAATAGATGTGTCTTCCATTCAACTGTGCCAGGAACCCTAGATTTTTGTTTTCAGAATCAAGACTTTGAAGTAATGATAATAGCTACCATTTACAGAATATCTACTATATATCAGACACTCTGCAATTTGCCTTATGTGACTTTTTCCTTTCATTTGATTTTTTAAATATTTATGTAATTTTGTGAATTATTAACATAATTTTTAACAAATCAAGTAAGACAGAGCTATATAAAGAAAAATTAGTTGATTTTTGCCAACATCTCCCTCTAACCCTATCCCAGTTGTCGCCACTGTGAACCCTTCAATTTTTTCTGATGCTCACACTCAGTTGATATTTCAAATCTCTCTTTATAAGGTTGGTGACTTTATCCACATTTTATAGGGTAGAGAAAATAAAGCCCAAAAAAGTTAGCTCTAAGAAACTGAACATTAATGTAGATGTCTCTTTCTAGTCAACCATACTGTTTTCATTGGGATAAAGAAATCTGGATAATTAAGAAGCTCAAGGGAAAAGCAAAAGAAAAGTGTTTATGAGACCATGAAGAAGCAAAGCCTCCTCTTTGTTGCCAGTCTTTCCTGAGTCGTAACCCATGTGGCCACAGCACTGTCACCTTCTGTCTTCCCAGCTCTGCCATCAGTGCAGGGGCAAGGCACAGCGTCAGCGTTTCATCACCTGCAGGGCGCCGTGCTCCTCCAGGGCTAGCTATTGAATAGCAATTTGATATTGACATAGCTTTGTGGTTCGGTGTCTGGGAGGGGTTGTTGATGGCAAATTCTTCTCCACTCACCGGTTGTTTGCAAATAGACCTGTTCATCCAACATACACTCTGGATAGACTCTAATTATATCTGGGTATCTTTTTTGTTCATAATCATGCCCTATTAAAACAAACTGTAATGATGAATTTGTGAAATATCTAAGCTAAGAGAACTATAAATGTGGACTTTTTCAGCTTGATTCTTCTCCTTTCACTTACATTTTGTTCTCAAATAAAAGGAAGGTTTTTCTCTGATTTTTAAATTTTTCAAATGTATGAAAATGCTTCAAGACCTCATTTGAGTAATGAAAAGTATGGATGATCTTCATTTCCTGAAGAACAAGCATATTTTCCTACCTTAGTGGAGCAACTGGGTCCCCTTTTTTTAAACAAAGCAGTGTTTTTCTGAAGGCCCAGATATGGACACTCACTCCATTGTGCAGTCTCATCCGGTTTGCTTTCCAGCCATATGATGAAATCCGGTGCAACACCCGTATTCCACTGGCTTTCAAATGCAACCTGTTCACCTTTCCATAGGAATGCATGTGGAGCGTGCTTTCTTTTGACATGCTGTGCCTAGAACTCTTCTTTGGCCTTAGAGATGGAGGAAATCCACTGACACACCCAAGCCTGTACCCACTGGCCGTACTCTTAGTAGTATTTACCCAGGGAACAATGCCTGCTGCCTAAAATCCTGCCTGTGATCTCATGAGCTAATCAGAGCCAGGTATGGTCAGTAGTCAGATGGAAGAACTCCAGAAAAAATAACTTGGGCTGTCACAGGTCATCTCAGTGATTTGTTGGTAGTACTGGGCTCTCAGAGAGTAAGGATTCAGTGCCCCAGAGTGGTGCCTGGAAGCTTCATTTATACCAAGGATCTTCTCTCTCTCTTTTTAACATTTTTTTGTATTTTAAAATATATTTTATTAGATATATTTGATGTTGGCAACATGATGTTATGGGATACAAATAGATAATAAAATGGTGACTACAGAGAAGCAGATTAACATATCTATCATCTCACATAGTGACTATTTTTGTGTGTGGCAAGAGCAGCTAAAATTTGCTTATTTAACAAAACTCCCTAAAACAGTACAATACGATTTTATTAACTCTAGTCTTCATGTTGGACATTAGATCTCTAGGCTTGTTCATCCTGCTGATGCTTTGCACACTTCGACCTGCATCTCCTCATCTCTCCCTGCTCCTCGCATCACCCTTGGTAACCACTGTTTTATTCTATCTACATGCATATTTGACCTTTTTTGTTTTGGATTCTATATATAAGTGATCATATGATATTTTTCTTTCTGTATTTGGCTTATTTCACTTAGGATCTCCTTATTTATTTAATTATGTATTTGTTATTTTTGAGATGGAGTCTCGCTCTGTCGCCCAGGCTGGAGTGTAGTGGCACCATCTCTGCTCACTGCAACCTCCACCTCCCGGGTTCAAGGGATTCTTCTACCTCAGCCTCCCAAGTAGCTGGGACTACAGGCCTGCATCACCATGACTGGCTGATTTTTGTATTATTAATAGAGACAGGGTTTCACCATATTGGCCAGCTGGTCTTGAACTTCTGACCTCATGATCCACCCTCCTTGGCCTCCCAAAGTGCTGGGATTACAGGCATGAGCCACTGTGCCCGGCCAAGGATCTGCTTTTTTAATTAAACCTTTTAACAACTTTTTAAACAGAAATTTGATTCCATTTCCCATAACCATTATAGAATACTCTCATAGGTAAATATAAAAATCATCAGGATACCTCTTCATGTAAAAATTAAAGCAAAAATATTTAAGTCTCATCCCAATCCACTTATTCTTCCATGCTTTTCAGATTGGGTGCAGTCAATGAAAGTACAACGAGGAAAGTTAGAGTGCAATTTGGCCCACAATTGGTAACTAAATATGAAAATTGGAGTGAATCTAAATATTAGAAGGAAACTGAGCTAGTGGGTGATCTGCTGGGTTAGATAGTATTGGAATCATTTGGCTGATGCTGCTAATTAGTTACCATTTTGTTTTTAAATGGAAATCCCATAATCAAATAAGTTTAGTAAAATTCCATGTGTTTACAGAGATCTAGTCAAAATTATTCTGTATTTTCCTATTTAAGCATCCTAGTGGAAGTCGTGTTTTGCCTTTCTAATTAAATATTTGCTTACGTGTGTGAAACAATGTCCCTGAATGAAGAAAGAAAACACACTATCATACTATTACTTCTTATTTTTATAGGCAATTGAGTTCTGGTTTTCTTTATCCCAAGGCCTCCATTTGCCAGAAAAATATATTTGTACTATTATTCATCGTTACTTAGATCAGTTGGATTGTCAAACTCTGAAACTCTTATTACCTATGTATAATAAGAATGAGTGTGTAAAGAACAACATTGGGTTAGATGCAGAGTTCTGCTTAAGCCATTTATCAGCAGCATTTTATCTTAGGCATGTTGCTTAACAATCCTTGATTTCCTCACCTGAAAAATGAGATATACCAGCTGCCTACCTTACAAGGTTGCTGAGAGAAGCAATCAGATATGTTAGGATGGCAGAACCACCAAGAGTGTAAAAGTACAGATTTGGAGTTCAAGGAACCTCAGTTGGAGACCTGTTGTTACCATTTACTCTGTAATCTTGGGCGAGTAACTTAACTTCTAAGACTTAATTTCCTTATCTTCCAAATAGGGGTCATGATAAGACATATCTCACACACTTATTGAGAGGATTAAATGACACCATAAAGTACTGAGCATGTATGATAATGGCTAAAGGTGTTGAGCACTTCCTGTGTTCCGGCTACCTGATCACATATATGAATGTGCTCTGTAGGCTGGAAAGCCGTGTAGAGGGGGAAGCCCAATTCATGTGCTTTTCCATTGCCAGCCTTTCCTCCCATATGCAGAGATCCTAGCCAGGGTACTCACTTTGAGGGATAAGGAAGAGGCCAATTTATAGGATCTGCTGCTCCAGAGAGGAAAGCTCCTGGGTGAGGCACTATACCTGGAACAAGATCTCTACCCCAAGCATTGAATTTGGTTGAGTCTCGGAGGAAGCAGACCTGTTGTCTTGCATTCTGCATGCATTTCTGGTGGACTTTATCACAAAGGTCTGGGACTCTTGGAAAAGGAAAGGACAGCCAGAAGGAATGAAGAAATAAAGAAGCTTTCTCTCTCTCAAATCAGGCTCCACCTTTTGGTTGCCACTGCCTTCAACTAACAAAGAAATTACCTGTCATTTTATTGTTATAACTATTTTTATGATTTTCAGCATAACTGCCATTATTGTTAACACCTAAGTGTATAGTGAATGCTTAGAATGGACTAAGTTGCTTACAATGGACTAAGTTCATTGACTTCTTCCAACAATCTCAAAAATTCTGTGAGGAAGTTTTTTTGTTGTTGTTGTTGTTTGTTTTTTGAGATAGGGTCTCGCTTTCACTCTGTCATCCAGGCTGGAGCCTGTCACGGTGCAATGACAGGATAAACAGTTCACTGCGGCCTCACCTTCCAGACCTCAAGTGATCCTCCCGTGTCAGCCTCCTGAGTCAGCCTCCTCAGTAACTGGGATCACAGGCTTGCCATAGCACCTGGCTAATTTTTTAATTTTTTGTAGTGACTGGAGTCTTACTATGTTGCTCAGGCTGGTCTTGAACTCCTGGGCTCAAGCACTCCTCCTGCCTCAGCCTCCCAAAATGCTGAGATTACAGGTTTGAGCCACTGCAGAAGCCACCAACCTCAGGAAGATTCTATCATTATCCTTATTTACAAATTAATAAAGTGAGAATTAATCGGAGAGAATAAAATACTTGCCAAAGTACAAGTGGTATTGCTGAGACTCAAACTTGGAACTGTCTAGCTCTGAGCTCCTATTTCCAATTACTATACTACTCTTCGATTAATTACTGACAACTAGAGTTCAAACTCAACAAAGCACTTGAGTTTAAAATCCATGCATTATGGCTGGGCGCCGTGGCTCACGCCTGTAATCCCAACACTTTGGGAGGCTGAGGCGGGCGGATCACGAGGTCAGGAGATCGAGACCATCCTGGCTAACACGGTGAAACCCCGTCTCTACTAAAAATGCAAAAAATTAGCTGGGCATGGCAGCGGGCGCCGGTCGTCCCAGCTACTTGGGAGGCTGAGGCAGGAGAATGGTGTGAACCCCAGAGACGGAGCTTGCAGTGAGCCGAGATCATGCCAGTGCACTCCAGCCTGGGCGACTGAGCAAGACTCCATCTCAGAAGAAAAAAAAAAAAATCCATGCATTATGTTTGCTTATACACACACAGCACCCAAGTCCGTGAAAATCAGGAAACGGACAATTAGCAAATGCCATTTGAATATTTGTCAACTCTCACCAAGATCTAGGAGAAATCTTCTCAAAATGATGACAAAGATGCTATCCAAATTAATACTTAGTTTAGTCATCCTAATTCTAATGACTTAGCATACTAACACTTTTAAACAATAGAAACATCTTTACACCCATTTTTTTTAGGGAAAGCCATTGTTATTTGCACTTTATTTTAGCGCCATTGGTTTCTCTGTTGCTCTAAAACTTAGATGGCCTTGGAGCTCCTCCTCCCTCATGCCCTCAGGACCTCAGAGGAGTGAGGATGGAGAAAAGGTTTAGGTTGGGTGCAGGGAGAACCTGTGTTGGTCAGGCAGCCTCACCTCTGTCCTGTTCCTCCCAGCCCCAGGAAAGCTGTCCTCTCCTTCCCCCACCCCTAGACTGCCTTTCTTGAAGCAAGACAGCAGTACTTGGGCAGTTTACTCAGCACTGCCAGGGTCTTTACAACAAAAATGAGTTTCTGCTCAACTTGTCCTCTCTTTTGAAAACCCAAAAATAATGATTTGGGGATGAAAGTCAATGTGCTGAAACACAAAACAATCTCATGTTGTCAAACAGAAAGTAAACTTTAACCTTCAGAAAATTTTTTGGTTTTCCTGTCTTACTGTTTTAAGATGTATTCTCACATGGTTTTTTCATATTACAAAGAAGAGTTTTCATAAGCTTATTGTAATTGATTGTAATTAGCTCCCTTAAATTAATAGATGAAGTTGAGTGTAGCTAGAGTCTTCAAACCATTTATCAGCCAAAACTATAGGATTTACTATCTAAACAAGCTCTTTTAAATGTTTCACATTAATTACATAGCTATTATAAATGCAGACTGGAAGAAAAGCCTTGATGGGATTTGTTCTATTCTCTTCTGCTGATGTAGCCTTAATTGCACATGATAAGAAAATACTTTTAGTCTGAAAGTGTGCCAGACTGCCACGACCACTCTAACAACGTGCTTCAGTGAAATATCAAACAAATGTCATGTCAGTGTGTGCCTCATAGGTGGAAAAAAAAAAACAGTTTCCCCTATTATTCAGTGAAAATATGAGAGAGATATCTTTTGTACAGTACCTTCAAAAAAAGAAACAATCACTCATACATTTTTTTAAAACCCATGTGAATTGTAATTGTATTGTAACGAATTGTAAATCTCAGGGTAAACGGCGGTGAGCTCTTCAGCCAGACTGGATTCTAGCAGTCAGGACATTTCAGCCTTGGATAATCAATCAGGGGACTGGAAAGGAGTAATTTCAAGGTGGTAACCGAGTACTCCCAACACCATTTATGTATAATTTATCACAGCAGTGATACACACACTGATTGCATATCTGCTTGAGGATGTGTACAATCAACAGCTATTTATCTATGGCCAATTTATAACATAGTGCCAGCTTCAACCTTTGAGGCAATAGAATCAAGACTGTAACATTAGCTTTAGAAAAACATAATTAGAAAGGTAAATACACTGGATTCAGGAGCCAAATACAAATTCCTTTTGGATAATGTGCAGTTATGGATTACCAAATTATCTATATGGTTAATCTCCTTCATTAGTGTGAATAATTCAGAATTGGATATAATTACTTACATGTTGAAAGTGATGATAGTTATAACATCAGTTTCACTAATTCTATCAAAATGGTTTGTTCTTTGCCAACAATCTTTTCTTTAAAGCCTGTTTTTATGCATGCAATTTTGTTTGCTTCTTGGGTTTGCTGATTTTAAAAGACACAGATCTAGGCATGATTATTCATAGCTGGGGGGGAAAAGTCCCTAATAATTCTGGCTTGAAGGGAAGTTAATATGGTAATTTACTGTATTCCACAGTCCCAAAGATGATCATTCTGGCTTTGCCTCTCTCTTCTGCAGCAACCATCCACTATGGGTTATGCAAGACAAATCATTAAGAAGGAAGGCTGGGGACTCCAGGGCCTCAACAAAGGATTAACTGCAACTTTGGGACGACATGGAGTTTTCAACATGGTTTATTTTGGCTTCTACTACAATGTCAAAAACATGATTCCTGTCAATAAGGTAACTATTTAGTAAATTAAAATCCTGGAGGAAAAATCCTATCAGTGAGATAGCTCCATTTGTAGAATGTTTATCCTGTCCCGGTCACTGTGCTGGACACCTACATCTATTATCTAATTCAATCCTTACATCTGCATTGAGTGCTGTTATCCCTATTTCAAATCCGGAAGCGGAGGCTTAGAAAGATCAAGGAAATTGCCCAGGCTCACATAGTAAACAGTAAAGTTGAGGACTGAACCCAAGTCTGACACCAAAATTTATCTTCTTGAAGAAGCTATTGTTACAACTGAGTGCTTTCCCTTTATTACTAATAGGAATTTCTAGAAACGATATTATTACTTACTTTTTGTCTCAGGAGTATAACTTTCTCAAGAAAGTTGAAAGTTTTATATTTTAAATAAGTTTTAAACTCACAAGGAAAAATTGTCGGCCTAAAATTTAAATTTCACCTGGGTATTAATTTTTAATCTAGGTTAATTAGGGTAGGTAATCAATCGATTATTCTAGAATCGATTCTTCTAGAATCATATTTTGATGCAAAATAACAATGATGATAATTATTATCATCATCTTCAATATTATTATTTTGAAATGATAGTTAATAGGCTGGGTGCAGTGGTTCATACCTGTAATCCTAGCACTTTGGGAGGCAAAGGCAGGAGGATTGCTTGACACCAGGAGTTTTGAAACCAGCCTGGGCAACACAATGGGACCTCTCTACAAAAAATTAAAAAATTAACCAGACATGGTGGTGTCCACTTATAGTCAAGCTACTTGGGAGGCTGCAGTGGAAGGAGCGCTTGAGCCCAGGAGTTCAAGGCTGCAGTGAGCTATGGTTGCGCCACTGCACTCCAGCCTGGTGACAGAGTAAGACCCTATTTCTTTCTTTCTTTTTCTTTTCCTTTCTTTTTTTAATTTTTCTCTTGGAGACAAAGTTTCACTCTTGTCACCCAGGCTGGAGTGCAATGGCGCAATCTCAGTTCACTGCAACCTCTGCTTCTGGGATTCAAGAGATTCTCCTGCCTCAGCCTGCCAAGTAGCTGAGATTACAGGTGCCTGCCACCACACCCAGCTAATTTTTTTTGCATTTTTAGTATGGCTGGGGTTTCACCTTGTTGCCCAGGCTGGTCTCAAACTCCTGACCTCAGGCGACCCACCCACCTCGGCCTCCCAAAGTGCCAGGATTACAGGCGTGAGCCACCGCGCCCGGCCAAGTAAGACCCTATTTCTAAATAATAATAATCATAATAATAACTTTTTAAATGGTAACTTAGATACGAACAGCCTTTTTCAACTTCTGCACTATAAAAGTAGCACAGGATGTGCTTTTAAGCCATAGTATCACAGAATTTTTCCCTACCATCAAATTGCTTGCTTGCAATTAAAATTGCAATCCTGGATGCACCAGTTGGCGTAACATTTTTCACAAGCAGGCAGTTTCCCTTAGGGGTCCAGTTCTTCATTTTTCTTAGTAGAAAAGTATTGAAGGACTTTTTTTTAAATCATAAACCTATTTCTAGTATGGCTGACCAGACTGTTCAGTAAAGTTAGTTGTACCTATCTTTGCCCAGCTATCCCCCATATTCTAGTAAAGGCCAGGACTTTTCTCAAATAACAGCTGAATCTACACCATGTGTTCCACATTAACCGTCTGTTGGCATTGCTTCACTTCACTAACCAAAGTTGTTAACCAGATTTCACTGTATTTGGAAATCTCATTTATTGAGTAGAAGCTTATGTTTTTTTGGTCTGAAATCCCTGATTGGCCAGTGTATATAGACCCCCCTAGTGACTGACAATTCTGATTCCAGGGACCCTCAGAGTTCTTCTCTTGTCAAGGTGTAGAATATGAGTGCAATAAACACTTTGTTTCTGGATGACACAAAGAAGCTCTCAAAACACTGAGATTTTTTTTAGCAGGAACCTGCTAAATAATTTGTAAGGCCCAGAGCAGAATGAAAATGCAGAGCCCTTTGTTCAGAACTTATTAAGAATTTCAAAATAGTGACAGTAGAGCATTATACCAATCATGGGGCTCATCTCTTCTAAATGCAGGCCCCACACGACAGCACTAGTCACACACCCATGAAACCAACTCTGTTTTTCAGACTGTAAGACAACCACTCTACAAAACTACAAAAATTAGCCAGGCATCGTGGCACATGCCTGTAATCCCAGCTACTCGGGAGGCTGAGGCAGGAGAATTTCTTGAACTTGGGAGGTGGAGGTTGCAGTGAGCTGAGATGGTGCCATTGCACTCCACTCTGGGCAACAGAGTGAGGCTCCATCTCAAAAAAAAAAAAGATTAATCAGATGTATGTTTGGTCATATGCTAAAAAAGAAAATCCACAAGTACAAACTTTATTCTACAATTAATCAATACACTTAAGTTATTAAATGTTCTGAATTGTTAAAAAAACAAAACAAACAAAAAAAAAACCCTAAACTGGCACAGTGGCTGAAGCCTGTAATCCCAGCACTTTGGGAGGCTGAGTCAGGAGGATTGCTTGAGGCCAAGAGTTGAGACAGGCCCAGGGAACATAGTGAGACATCATCTCTACAAAAAAAGATAAAAAATAAAAAAAAAAAACATTAGCCAGGTGTGATTGCACACATCTGTAGTCCCAACTACTCTGCAGACTGAGACAAGAGGATTGCTTGAGGCTAAGAGTTCAAAACCAGCCTGAGCAACATAGTGAGACGCTGTCTCTACAAAATTTTAAAAATTAGCCAGGTGCTGTGGTAAGTGCCTGTCGTCCCAGCTGCCTGCAAGACTAAGGTGGAAAGATTGCTTGAGCGTGGAAGGACCAGACTGCAGTGAACCATGACCATGGCACTTCACTCCAGCCTGGGTGACAGGGCAAGATCTTATTAAAAAAAAAAAAAAAATGTTAGCCTGTGTCTACCCAATTTTTTCTAATGATATTCAGTGAAATGTCAACCAGCACTTTTCCAATGAATTATCTATTACATAGCACTTCCCACATCTAGATTATACTAGTAAATAAGTGATTCATTTATTAATCAGGACCCTGAAAACTATCTTCTAAATCTTTAAATAAAATATACATTTTGTTCATCATAGGTTTATAATTAATTTTTTATGTTTTTATAAGTTTTACCAAGCTGAGAACCTGTAACTGGAATGCCTCATTTCCTCACTCCCATCCAAAGTATACTACAATAGGGAGTTTACTGAGATATGATTTGTCATTATTTTATTCATTTTGTTTTCATTTATTTAGTTAGGTTTTTTTTTTTTTTGAAACAGTGTTTCTGGGCAGCCTCCACCTCCTGGGCTCAAATGATCCTCCCACCTTAGCCTCCTGAGTAGCTGGGACTACAGACATGTGCCACCACACTCAGCTAATTTTTTTATTTTTCTGTAGAAATTGGGATCTCCCTTTGTTGCCCAGGCTAGTCTTGAACTTCTGCGCTTCAGTGATCCTCCCACCTCAGCCTTTCAAAATGCTGGGATTATGGGCATAAGCAACTATGCCTGGCTTTCATTATTTTAAAAAGTGAAAGTTGAATACATTCTACTGTAATCTTCTTTGAACAGTAGTGTTGCACCAGTGAAGAATGCTAATGCATTGCTTTCTATATATTTGACTGTTAACAATTTTAAATCACAAACTTCCTTTGACAGTGCTAAAATGTGCCATTATGGATCAGAATTTCATTTCCAAGCTTTAGCTTCCAAGTTAAAAGCACTGATTCCTTTGGCAAATGAATTCTCTATTAGATATCACTTCCCATCCCCAGATTATACTAGTAAATATATACTAGATAGTACTAGTAAATAAGTGATTCATTTATTAATCAGTACTCTGATTTAATGATCTAGGCACTGGGGCCCGCTAGTTTGGGGGCTGGGAGGAATGTTGTGCGTAAAATGTGGGGTCAACAGGTCTGAGTGTGACTCCTGGCTTTCAGTCATCATTGAACCCGTATTTATTGAGCATCTAACATGTGCCAAGCCCTGTGCCAACCACCAGGAGATGCAATAATGAGAAGCTGTCCCAGCGCTTACAAGGCAATGGATGTAACAGACAACAACAAGTAAACAAACAAACTCACATTTAGGAGCAATAAAGGAGCAATTCCCCCAGTATAGACCTGATGGTCAGGGAAGGCTTCCCTGAGGAAGTGATATTTGAGCTGAAGAATGAGTTAGAAATGAGCAAGGGACAGCAAATGGGCAAAAGCATTCCAGACACATGGAACATCCAGCACAAAAGCTCTAGGAGGGAGAGAGCTGGGTACCTTGGATAAAATGAAAAAATAGCCCAAGCGATGAAAGCAAAAAAGGTGAAGGCAAGAACGTGGCCAGAGAGACACAAGGGGATCAGATCATACTGGCCGTTGTAGGCCACACTAAGGATTCTTATCTTCATCTAAGATCTTCATCATTTGGAAGCCGACAAATGATTTTAAGCAGAGGAACAGCCTAATGACTCTGGCTACAGTGTGGAGAAGGAATGGGGTGGGGTTGGGAGGGAAAAGGCAGAATGTATACATGGAAATGATTGCAATACAAGGTGGTGGAATCTTGGACTATAGCATCTATGGGGGAGACACGGAGAAGTGGGCCTATTTGAGAAGTATTCCGAAGGCAGAATCTGCAGGATGTGGTGATGGACCATAAGTGCATATTGAGAAAAAGTAGGGGGTTCAGAAGGATGCCTAGGTTTTTGGTTTGAGCAACTGAAACAATTGTGGCACCATTCACTGGGAAAGAAAACCACTGAAAGAGGAATGGGCTTATGGAGGAATATGATGGGCTCTGCCTGGAAACTCTGAGTCTAACTGCATTTGGGACTGCAAAGTGCTGATGTTAAGTTCATTGGTTGGATATGGGTCGTGTGGCTTGTGAGGAAAAAGCTGAGCTGGAGATAGATGTTTAGAAGTCATCGGTCTACCTCAATGAGAAGTGAAGTCTTGTCCATTACTGGTGGAATGACCTTGAGTCTATCACTTCACTGCTCTGAGCCTCAGTTTTTTGAATCTGTAAATTGAAAAACAATGTTTTTCTATCTGACAAGATTGTTTTGAAGATTAAAACAAATAATATGTGAAGTAATTTGTGAATGTTAAGGTGGCATAAAAGTGAAGTGAGATGGTCCCAGTGACGTGTGAGGGAAGGAGTAGTGGAGCTCGTTAGTATGCAGAATTACGGGAGGAATTTTTTCCCCAAACTATTCCTTGTGTACTTAAATGAACACTGGTTGGTGTTTCTTTTTTTTTTTCTCCTGGCCTAGAACAAAGTCATTGATTTTACGTGTTCTGTAATCTAAGCCTGATTCAAAACTGGGAAACCAGTATTCTTTAAATTTAAACCATAATAAATCAATCCTTTGTGAAGAGGAAGGTATGATAATCATTAAAACATGTTGAAGAACGTCATCAAGTTGTTATAAACCATGATGAGGAGGTGGTGTTTCTTGAAGACTTTATTCCATCTTTGCTGTAGGCTGTCTCTGGCCATTCACTTTGGACAGTTTGTTTACAGGGTTATTGTTTCAATTCCCTTACCCAGCAATTGGTCATTCTGTTGTTCCAAGGAAATCTGAGATTTCACGAACTCTGACTGGCATGGGATAATTCTAGATTTTTCTTTAATTTAAAAAAAAATCTATAAATGTCTTACAGTGTTTTTCATCTTCAAAGTACTTGGTTTTACAAGAAACTGTTCATAATGTTTTTCTCTGGGGAGTGGAAATGGGGAATTGTGTGTGTGAGAGAGAGAGAGACAGAGACAGAGACAGAGGCAGAGACAGAGAGATTGAGTGGGAGAAAGTGAGCAGTGGTGGAGGGAAGTACTTATTCTTTATGTTAATACCATTCTAAGCTGTTGAGAGCTTTTACATTTTGTATGCATTAACTTTGTAATAGGAAGTAAATCACTGAAAAATGTAGCAGAACCTCATAAAATAGATCACCCAGTTTACATATTCACATTTTACTTAATTCTAAGGCTATGTTTGCAGAGGTAAAATAGGAACTTAAAACAGTAAGCCCAGGTAACTCAGGTCAGTTACCATCCTTGACGTTCTTGACTTTTTAACTCTTCAGATTAGTGATCTATGGTACATACATTTTTTAAGTTACCACAGAAAAATATCCCAACTTTCTGTGCCACTTTATGCTATTAAAATCATTTTTATAGACTCCATGATTTTGCCTGATCCTTGTCACAATAATTGTCATTTTCAGATAAGGAAACCTAACAGGAAGTCAAGGCCCAGAGATGAGTTACTGAAGTAATTCACCTGAAGCCATACGGCAGGGGTGGGGAAAGAACGAGAGACCAGAGCTCTTTCGACCGTATCATGTAATGTTTTCACTCTACATTTTACCTTGTTATTTTTTTTGTTTTGTTTTGTTTTTTGAGATGGAGTCTTGCTCTGTCACCCAGGCTGGAGTGCAGTGGCACTATCTTGGCTCACTGCAACCTCTGCCTCTCGGGTTCAAGTGATTCTCCTGCCTCAGCCTCCTGAGTAGCTGGGATTACAGGCATGCGCCACCATGCGTGGCTAATTTTTGTATTTTCAGTAGAGACAAGGTTTCACCGTGTTGGTCAGGCTGGTCTCGAGCTCCTGACCTCGTGATCCTGCCGGCCTCACCCTCCCAAAATGCTGGGATTACAGGCATTAACCACCGTGCCCAGTCTTACCTTGTATTTTGTCACACATAAATTATCTCTTTAAAAGTGGTTACTAAAATTTAAATAAATGAAGTGTCTGAAATGTCCAGATAATGTAACCGGATTCTCTTTCTGCCATGTTCAGACCCATAACCTGGTCCTCCCTTTCGTATCCTCAGTCCGTAATCCGTAGAAACACCGAATTATGAGATATGGCCCTGGAAGGATGGTGCATTACCAGTTTGAAAATGATGCCCTATGTTATGTCCTTTCAGATTTGTTTTTAGGAGCTAGCTGTTCCTATTGAATGGTGAATAAGTGACTACAATAGAGGAAAGACTGCTTTGGATATTGACTGACCATGGAATTCACTTAATGGAGGCATTCATTTACATCTTGTAGTAAATGGAATGGGGTGTCAGGATAAAGAATTACCCTTTCTCCCCAGAAAGAGGCCATCACTTCTCAAAGTAAAGCCCACTAGAAACAGATACTGATTAACTTAAATGCTGACATCTTTTTCGAATATCTGTGGGAATAAGCTCTCATTGCAAAAACAGTTTTTTTCATTACCATTCCAAGTTGGGGATGTTCAGAGCATATTATTTGTGATGTTGACATGCAAATAAAAATCATAAGATTTAAATATTGCATGTCATGAATAATTTTGTCTTCTAGTTTCATATTTACTTCTTTTCATATGTTTCCATAAATAAAATAGTAGTGGAAACAGCTGTCTAAAGCTAATGGCTGTCAACAGTATTAAATGGTGCTTTCAGTTTGCATCCTAATTAAGGATGTTTGCAGTTATTTTGCCAAAAACAATAGACCTTTTGTGTTGAATTTTGCCGTGATATAAATTACATGTGTGGGTTAGAAATATTTTAAGAGAGAACAGTTTTTCAAATGTTCAATCTTTCTTATTTAATAAACCATTTAGACCTGTCCCTGTGGTCATTCACTACAGACAGCATTAAGTCAAACATATTTATTTTCTTCCAAGGTAAATTCTGTAGAATGTCTGAGGGTGGTGCCAGACCCACTTCAGTTTACCAGAAGAAATGTGGAAATGTGTTAGTTTCATGATTGAGAGCTACATCCTTCCCTAAGGTGTGCACTGGGCTGAATGAAAAATGCACCTTTGGGTTCAAGGGGAGAACTTAGACAGAGCTGTTTATATTTTGAAAAGAAGAATCTCAATAGAATTAGAGCATGGTACGATTTAATTTATGAGCATTTAATTTTCTGATTCTCTCTTACTCCATCATTAGTCTTACCAATCATCCGGTAATGGGAAGGGCAGGAACATTAAAGTTTCATTAAGAACAACTCTCCTTTCTAGAAACCACTGGGGGAAAACTACAAGTACCTATTATCTATAAAATTCCAGGATATGTGACAATATTCTGTGGTAAAAAGGGGTATCTTTCATTGGCAGTTTGCACAGACTCCCTAGTGGGGGTATGTATAGGGGAGGGGGTATGGGAGAGGGCAGAGAGCAGAGGGCCAGGGGTTCAAATACTTCCTTAAATAAATTTCAGGCCAGTCAGACACTCCCCAAGTGGATGGAAATGAGGTGCAAATAGCATTAGGTTCTCAGTGGGTCTATTCTATTCATTCATTCCAAAAGTATTCACAGTGCACCTACTGTGTGTTGGGCACCCTCTTAGGAAGCATCAGCACTGCTCCTCCCTTAATAACATTTACAGTCAAATAGAGGAGACAGACAATAAACAAATCATTGCACAAGGAACTGAATCATTCCAATTGTGTTAAGTGCCATGCAAGATAACTATCAAGCTGTGAGAATTTATAAACAAAGATTCTAATCTAGACCCATGATGGGCAGGGAGGTGGTGTAGGGAAGTCCGTTTTCTTTTTTTTCTTTCTTTCTTTTTTTTTTTTTTTTTGTAGAGACAGAATTTCCCTGTGTTGCACAGACTGATCTCCAATTCCTGGGCTCAGGTGATCCTCCTGCCTCAGCCTACCAAAGTGCTGGGATTATAGGGGTGAGCCACCGAGCCTGGCTAGAAAGGTCTTTTTTGGAAACAATGTTTAGGCTTGGGCTGAAGAATGAGGACAAGCCACGCCAATCTGAAGAGGTTGAATGGACCAGGCAGAAAGAACAGGAATGTGACTATCCTGAAGCAGAAAGAAACTCAGGGACCCCAGAGAAGATTAAGAATGAGTGTTGCTGGTGCATGGAGAACCAGTAGAGAAGGAGAAATGGAGGCTGCAGAGGTTAGCTTGACCAGAATGTTTTTGGCACATAATATAAAGGCAACTTACTCCCCTTAAACAGCGGGTATATGGAACAGACATATTACATAAGTGGAACTAAATGGGCATGAGAAAGTTTCATGTATGGAAGTTCAGAGGTATAATCTCATTGAACTAGCTTGGTTCAAAGACTTCTTGATTATCTCCCTACCTCCATGTTGAAGCATCTCAGTGTGCCCTCCCTCCAGTTTCTCAATCTCTAGAATTTTGTTTTGGGAACCTGGCTTGTTGGTTTTCCTTGGGGTCAGTGCCTTTATTGAGTCAAGGAGAGAGAGTCAAACAGAAAGAACACACTAAAACAGAAATATCCTACTGGGTTCCCAAGGAAATATATAAATACTTTCTTGTATTCTGTATAATACTCAACACATAATTAATTCCTAGGTGGTATTGTCTAACCACGTGTGTATATAGGTATATACAATACATATTATATCTGTGAAATATATACAGGAGATGATATAATCAAGTGATAAGTATTATGCTTAAACCGTAATCCATTTTGACATTTTATATATATATATATATATATACACACACAAAAAATAATTTGATCTAAGTGGGTAAAACCTTCAAAATTATTCTACATTTTTCGATACTTTAAAGAACAGAAAACTTAGAGGGAAAAAAGGAATTTTCATGGCTATTTTCTGAATGGCTACATTTAGATGCAGAGGTTTTAACAAGACTTTTACTTCATTCCAAAGCCTAGAGCCCTGCAAGGATAGGATCTTGGGAATACTCCACATTCCTTAAAGAATGCTTATCAATTGAACCATCTCATTTTAGTTAGTGACCTTCTGAGGAGTGGAGAGCTAGCATTTCCCTAAATTATCTCACATGAAGAGAAAACAAACACTGTAATAGATTGTTCTGATAGCAGTGAAGTAAAAACAACTGTATTTTTTAATTAAGCTTCAATAGCAGATATTTTCACTGGGAACAAAAAAGCATGATACCATGACATCGGGAGGAAAATATTTTTGTCAAAGTTTATGAACAAAACAACAAAAGAGAGCCAAGATTATAAAGAATGAAAGGTGTATAGTGAGAGCTGACTCTAAGCTGACTTGGACCCATTAGAACTAACAATACCTAAAATGCAAATTTCCTCTTAAAAAAAAAAAAAAAAAAGGCAGTTCATTCTCACTTAAGCTGCCTCCTTGTTCAGTTACCAGGAGGCAACTATGATTCCAATGCACCACATCATTTTCATGACCACCATACCCAGCTGTGGGCAAGACAATGATAAGCTGCTATTATTTGCTTTGCGGTTGCTACCAGGTGCTTAACCAGTGTGTGTATCTGCCTCCTTTGTAATTTGCTTCTGAAACCTTGGTTCTTTGTTTATTATGTTTTTATAAAGGAAGCTAAGGCATTTATTACATATCTATGATGTGTCAGGCTTGGTAAATACACAAGAGGAGGGTGACATGGCATAGCCCTTTTCTTTAGAGATTTTGAACAAGTCTTCACAAAGAATGTCAGAGCCTGGTGCCTATCTCCACTAACTCCTTTCAAAGGCCTGACCCTAGGCAATCTGAACCTAGAGCCCATGTTCTTAATCATTGTACTCTACATACTTCTTCAAATGTGTGGACACATGGGTCTTTCTTTCTTCAGAGTATACCCACAGCTCCCCATTCACTCTTCTGGTGACATGGCTTCCAGTCCTCTGAGTAGCCTATCTCTCCTACTATAGTGCATCAGATTTGTCCATGTCAATGTCAGAGCTAAACAGAATATTGTGGTTTTTTGTTGATCAAATGCAGAGTACAGTAGGATCAACCATTCCTGTGACATGAACACACACCTTTCTTAAATGCAGCCAAAGACTGTGCACAAATAGATTGTGGGGGATTTGTTGGAAGAATGGGATGGAAAGGAAGAGAGGAAAAATGTGTTTTATTTCTACATCAAGATGTTGGCATGAGCTGGGCACAGTGACTCATGCCTGTAATCCTAGTGCTTTGGGAGGCCATGGCAGGAGGATCGCTTGAGGTGGTATTGTATTAAATTTTGGTGGAACCTGGGGAGGACATTCCAAGATGGCTGAATAGGAACAGCTCGGGTCTGCAGCTCTC
Source organism: Theropithecus gelada (assembly GCF_003255815.1). Classification (NCBI taxonomy): domain Eukaryota; kingdom Metazoa; phylum Chordata; class Mammalia; order Primates; family Cercopithecidae; genus Theropithecus; species Theropithecus gelada. The sequence goes on along the minus strand of NC_037675.1, from coordinate 37,733,513 downwards.
AGCGTGATCGACGCAGAAGACAGATGATTTCTGCATTTCCAACTGAGGTGCCTGGTTCATCTCATTAGGACTGGTTGGACAGGGGGTGCAGCCCACAGAGGGCAAGCCAAAGCAGGGCGGGGCATCACCTCACCTGGGAAACACAAGGGGTTGGGGGATTTCCCTTTTCTAGGCAAGGAAAGCCATGACAGACTATCTGGAAAAATGGGGGCACTCTTGCCCAAATACTGCACTTTTCCCAAGGTCTTAGCAACCCTTAGACAAGGTGATTCTCCCCCATCCCTGGCTTGGTGGGTCCCACACCCACGGAGCCTTGCTTACTGCTAGCACAGCACTCTGAGATGGATCTGCAAGGTGGCAGCCTGGTTGGGGTATGGGCATCCACCATCACTAAGGCTTGAGTAGGTAAACAAGGCGGCCAGGAAGCTCAAACTGGGCAGAGCCTACTGCAGCTCAACAAGGCCTACTGCCTCTAGACTCCACCTCTGTGGGCAAGATGTACCTGAATAAAATGCAGCAGACAACTTCTGCAGACTTAAACATCCCTGTCTGACAGCTCTGAAGATAGCAGTGGTTCTCCCAGCATGGCATTTGAGTTCTGAGAATGGACAGACTGCCTCCTCAAGTGGGTCCCTGACCTCTGTGTAGCCTGACTGGGAGACACCTCCCAGTAGGGACACACAGACACCTCATATAGGTGGTTGCCCCTCTAGGACGAAGTTTCCAGAGGAAGGATCAGGCAGCAATATTTGCTGTTCTGCAACCTCCGCTGGTGATACCCAGGCAAACAGGGTCTGGAGTAGAACTCCAGAAAACTCCAATAGACCTGAAGCTGAGGGACCTGACTGTTAGAAGGAAAACTAACAAACAGAAAGGAATAGCATCAAAATCAAAAAAAGGTCATCTACACCAAAACCCCATCTGTAGGTCACCAACATCAAAGACCAAAGGTAGATAAAACCACAAAGATGGGGAGAAACCAGATCAGGAAAGCTGAAAATTCTAAAAATCAGAGTACCTCTTCTCCTCCAAAGGATTGCAGCTCCTCTCCAGCAACAGAACAAAGCTGGACGGAGAATGAGTTGGACAAGTTGACAGAAGAGAAGTAGGCTTCAGAAGGTCAGTAATAACAAACTTCTCCAAGCTAAAGGAGGATGTTCGAACCCATTGCAAAGAAGCTAAAAACCTTGAAAAAAGATTAAACAAATGGCTAACTACAATACACAGTGTAGAGAAGACCTTAAATGACCTGATGAAGCTGAAAACCATGGCACGAGAACTTCATGACATATGCACAAGCTTCAATAAACAATTCAATCATGTGGAAGAAAGGGTATCAGTGATTGAAGATCAAATTAATGAAATAAAGTGAGAAGACAAGGTTAGAGAAAAAAGAGTAAAAAGAAATGAACAAAGCCTCCAAGAAATATGGGACTATGTGAAAAGACCAAATTTACATGTGATTAGTGTGCCTGAAAGTGATGGGAAGAATGGAACCAAGTTGGAAAACACTGTTCAGGATATTATCCAGGAGAACTTCCCCAACCTAGCAAGGCAGGCCAATATTCAAATCAACGAAATACAGAGAACGTCACAAAGACACTCCTCAAGAAGATCAACCCCAAGACACATAATTCTCAGATTCACCAAGGTTGAAATGAAGGAAAAGGTGTTAAGGGCAGCCAGAGAGAAAGGTCAGGTTACCCACAAAGGGAAGCTCATCAGACTAACAGCATGTTTCTTGGCAGAAATCCTACAAGACAGAAGAGAGTGGGAGCCAATATTCAACATTCTTAAAAGGATTTTCAACCCAGAATTTCATACCTAGCTAAACTAAGCTTCATAAGTGAAGGAGAAATAAAATCCTTTACAGACAAGCAAATGCCAAGAGATTTTGTCACCACTGGGCCTGCTTTACAACAGCTCCTGAAGGAAACACTAAACGTGTAAAGAAACAACCAGTACCAGCCACTGCAAAAACATGCCAAATTGTAAAGACCATAGATACTAGGAAGAAACCACATCAATTCATGGGCAAAATAGCCAGCTAACATCATAATGATAGAATCAAATTCATACATAACTATATTAACTGTAAATGTAAATGGGCTAAATGCCCTGATTAAAAGACACAGACTGGCAAATTGGATAGTCAAGACCCATCAGTGTGCTGTATTCAGGAGACCCATCTCACATGCAAAGACGCACATAGACTCAAAATAAAGGGATGGAGGAAAATCTACCAAGCAAATGGAAAGCAAAAAAAGAACAGGAGTTGCCATCCTAATCACTGATAACATAGACTTTGAACCAACAAAGATGAGAAGAGACAAAGAAGGCCATTACATAATGGTAAAGGGATCAATTCAATGAGAAGAGCTAATTATCCTAAATATATGCACCCAATACAGGAGCACCCAGATTCATAAAGCAAGTTCTTAGAGACCTACAAAGAGACTTAGACTCCCACAAAATAATAATAGGAGACTTTAAAACTCCACTGTCAATATTAGACAGATCATGAGACAGAAGGTTAACAAGTATATGCAGGACCTGAACTCAGCTCTGCAACAAGCAGACCTAATAGACATCTACAGAACTCTCCTTCCCAAATCAACAGAATATACATTCTTCTCAGCACCACATCACACTTATTCTAAAATTGACCACATAATTGGAAGTAAAGCACTCCTCAGCAAATATAAAGGAACAAAAATCACAACAAACTGTCTCTCATACCACAATGCAATCAAATTAGAACTCAGGATTAAGAAACTCACTCAAAACCACTCAACTACATGGAAATTGAACAACTTGCTCCTGAATGACTACTGGGTAAATAACGAAATGAAGGCAGAAATAAAGATGTTCTTTGAAACCAATGATAACAAAGACACAACATACAAGAATCTCTGGGACACATTTAAAGCAGTGAGTACAGAGAAATTTATAGCACGAAATGCCCACAAGAGAAAGCAGGAAAGATGTAAAATCGACACCCTAACATCACAATGAAAAGAACTAGAGAATCAAGAGCAATGGCATTCAAAACCTGGCAAAAGGCAAGAAATAACTAAGATGGGAACAGAACTGAAGGAGATAGAGACACAAAAAAACCCTTCAAAAAAACCAATGAATCCAGGAGCTGGTTTTTTGAAAAGATCAACAAAATAGATGGACCGCTAGCAAGATTAATAAAGAAGAAAAGAGAGAAGAATCAAATAGACACAATAAAAAATGATAAAGGAGATATCTCCACCGATCCCATAGAAATACAAACTGCAATCAGAGAATACTATAAACACCTCTACGCAAATAATCTAGAAAATATAGAAGAAATGGATAAATTCCTGGACACATACACCCTCCTGAGACTAAACCAGGAAGAATTTGAATCTCTGAATAGACCAATAACAGACTCTGATATTGACGCAATAATTAATAGGCTGCTAACCAAAAAAAAGTCCAGGACCAGACGGATTAACAGACGAATTCTACCAGAGGTACAAAGAGGAGCTGGTACCGTTCCTTCTGAAACTATTCCAATCAATAGAAAAAGAGGGAATCCTCTCTCACTCATTTTATGAGGCCAGCATCATCCTGATACCAAAGCTTGACAGAGACACACACACACAAAGAAGAGAATTTTAGACCAATATCCCTGTTGAACATCAATGCAAAAATCCTCAGTAAAATACTGGAAAACCAAATACAGCAGCACATCAAAAAGCTTATCCATCAGGATCAAGTTGGCTTCATCCCTGGGATGCAAGCCTTGTTCAACATACGCACATCTGTAAACGTAATCCATCACACAAACAGAACAAATGACAAAAACCACATGATTATCTCAATAGATGCAGAAAAGGCCTTTGACAAAATTCAGCAGCCCTTCATGATAAACACTCTCAATAAACTAGGTACTGATGGAACGTATCTCAAAATAACAAGAGCTATTGATGACAAATGCACAGCCAATATCATACTGACTGGGCAAAAACTGGAAGCATTCCCTTTGGAAACCGGCACAAGACAAGGATGCCCTCTCTCACCACTCCTGTTTAACATAGTGTTGGAAGTTCTGGCCGGAGCAATCAGGCAAGAGGAAGAAATAAAGGGTATTCGATTAGAGAATAAGGAAGTCAAATTGTCACTGTTTGTCGATGACATGATTGTATATTTAGAAAACTCCATCGTCTCAGCCCAAAATCTCCTTAAGCTGATAAGCAACTTCAGCAAAGTGTCAGGATACAAAATCAATGTGCAAAAATCACAAGCATTCTTATACACCATTAACAGACAAACAGAGAGCCAAATCATGAATGAACTCCCATTTGCAATAGCTGCAAAGAGAATAAAATACCTAGGAATCCAACTTGCAAGGGATGTGAAGGACCTCTTCAAGGAGAACTACAAACCACTGCTCAACGAAATAAAAGAGGACACAAACAAATGGAAGAATATTCCATGCTCATGGATAGGAAGAATCAATGTCGTGAAAATGGCCATACTGCCCAAAGTAATTTACGGATTCAATGCCATCCCCATTAAGCTACCAATGACTTTCTTCACAGAATTGGAAAAAACTACTTTAAAGTTCATTTGTAACCAAAAAAGACCCGCATTGCCAAGACAATCCTAAGCAAAAAGAACAAAGCCGGAGGCATCATGCTACCTGACTTCAAACTATACTACAAGGCTACAGTAACCAAAACAGCATGGTACTGGTACCAAAACAGACATATAGACCAATGGAACAGAGCAGAGGCCTCAAAAATAACACCACCCATCTACAGCCATCTGATCTTTGACAAACCTGAGAAAAACAAGAAATGGGGAAAGGATTCCCTATTTAATAAATGGTGCTGGGAAAATTGGATAGCCATAAGTAGAAACCTAAAACTGGATCCTTTCCTTACTCCTTATATGAAAATTAATTCAAGATGGATTAGAGACTTAACTGTTAGACCTAAAACATAAAAACCCTAGAAGAAAACCTAGGTGATATCATTCAGGACATAGGCATGGGCAAGGACTTCATGTCTAAAACACCAAAAGCAATGGCAACAAAAGCCAAAATTGACAAATGGGATCTAATTAAAGTAAAGAGCTTCTGCACAGCAAAAGAAACTACCATCAGAGTGAACAGGCAACCTACAGAATGGGAGAAAATTTTTGCAATCTACTCATCTGATAAAGGGCTAATATCCAGAACCTACAAAGAACTCAAACAAATTTACAAGAAAAAAACAACCCCATCAAAAAGTGGGCAAAGGATATGAACAGAGATTTCTCAAAAGAAGACATTTATACAGCCAACAGATACATGAAAAAATGCTCATCATCACTGGCCATCAGAGAAATGCAAATCAAAAGCACAATGAGATACCATCTCACACCAGGTACAATGGTAATCATTAAAAAGTCAGGAAACGACAGGTGCTGGAGAGGATGTGGAGAAATAGGAACACTTTTACACTGTTGGTGGGACTGTAAACTAGTTCAACCATTGTGGAAAGCAGTGTGGCGATTCCTCAAGGATCTAGAACTAGAAATACCGTTTGACCCAGCCATCCCATTACTGGGTATATACCCAAAGGATTATAAATCATGCTGCTATAAAGACACATGCACACGTATGTTTATTGCGGCACTATTCACAATAGCAAAGACTTGGAATCAACCCAAATGTCCATCAGTGACAGACTGGATTAAGAAAATGTGGCACATATACACCATGGAATACTATGCAGCCATAAAAAAGGATGAGTTTCTGTCCTTTGTAGGGACATGGATGCAGCTGGAAACCATCATTCTCAGCAAAGTATCGCAAGAACAGAAAACCAAACACTGCATGTTCTCACTCATAGGTGGGAACTGAACAATGAGATCACTTGGACACAGGAAGGGGAACATCACACACCGGGGCCTATTGTGGGGAGCAGGGAGCAGGGAGGGATAGCATTAGGAGATATACCTAATGTAAATGATGAGTTAATGGGCGCAGCACATTCAACTTGGCACATGTATACATATGTAACAAACTTGTAGGTTGTGCACATGTACCCTAGAACTTGAAGTATAATTTTTTAAAAAAATGTATTACTACAGTAAATCTTCTGCAGTTCCTTCATGCAGGGATCCATCATAAGCTTCTTGTTGGTACCGCCTCTGACTTGCAACCTTAAGGAAATGAAGGACTGTGTGGCAACCTCCACTTCACCTATTGTGATAGTGATGTGCTACAGAGGGCATGGGAATGAGTCACAGAATTGAGTTCTGTAAAGAAATACTTTAGTGATACCCCCAAAATCATGTAACTCCTTGGGGGACCACCCTATTTGGTGAGGTACCAGGAGGAATTAAAGGGTGACTTAATTGCAGAGATCAAAGGAAATGTAATTTGGGCTGACATGAGGTGGGAAGATTCTAAGATTACATTTTAATGCTGAGTTTCCTTTAAAAAAAAAGCCCCATTGCCGTCCTCTGCTCAATCTTGCCTTTTGCAGAGAAGCAGGCTTCCTGCCCTGTGTCCCTCATCACCCCCACTCCTCACTGGCTGACAAATCCTCCTTTCTCATCTTAACCTCCTTCTTCTGGCACATCCCTGGGTGAAACGCCTTCTTAACGACCCCAGACCCTAATCACAAAGACCTCTGAGATGGGCGATGTTTCTGTTTATCAAGCTAGCAGCCAGCTGGCCAGCCAACGAAGCCAGGTGTCAGAGCCCATGCCGGGAAAGGTAAAAGGGGAGACATATGCCTCTTTCAGTGGACATATTTTATCCCCTCAAGTGCCATTGCCTTAAATTACTTATGCTGTCTTTAGGTCTTGGCTGTGTAGTTTGAACTATATGGTTAAATTAGCTACAAATATGTAGGGTGTTAACTGTTTTGAGTCATATGATCATGTTTCTGATGTTGAATTTTTAGAGGTTGTGGGACATCACAGCCGCCAGCGTTTTGCGATCACTTCTTAATGTCTCTTGTTAAGTCACAAAGAGTCTATAAATAATATGTTCTGTCAGAGAAACTCATTGATCTCCCTGAAGAGGGGCTGGTAAACACATCTCGTCAGCTGTGCACTCACAGAAAGATCACACAGTGTAATGGAAATAGCCAGAGAATTCTAGCAAGAAAACCTGGTGTTAATTCTCAATTCTAGTATTTACTAGTTAGCCGTGTGTCTTTGGCAAACTTATACCTTCTCTCTGTCTCAGTTTTCTCATTTGTGAATGGAAATATTAATTTCAGCCTTAAAATGTTTGCAAGGGAAGTAAACCATTTTTAAAACCTGCAAGTATTGTTTTCCATATTATTATCACAGAATAAGGTCAATGCATGCAATATTCATTAATATTTCAGACTACTCAGCTCCAGTTTAGTTATATCACATGATTTATAAGAAAAATCAGAAAATATTTAGAGAAAAAGATCCATAGATGAGGAAATAATACATACTACTTATAAATAAAGATTCAAAAGGAATTTTTTTAAAAGTGTACTGGAAATAAAATGCTATTGCAGTAACAGAGATATTTTATTTTTATTTTTAATTTTTCTAAAGACAGTCTCACTATATTGCCAAGGCTAGTCTCAAACTCCTGGCCTCAAGCTATCCTCCCACCTTGGCCTCCCAAAGTTAATAACAGTTTTTAAATTCCAGTGAATTACATCAAGAGTAGTTAACAGTTGCTTGCCCTTGCAATTGAGCAAAGTGGTGGAGTAAAATGGTTTAGGCTTATTGGTGAGGAACATCAATTAAGTACAAGAAATGTTCCCTAATTGGTGACAGTTGGAGCTAATTATGGAATTAAGTTGGAAATTTTAAATAACATAATATATTTTTAATATTAATATTCATTTACATAATTTATGTGTGATCCATTCAAAATACTTGACTTAGGCTAGGTGGCATTCTGAATTCACTCCTAGTCTTGTGATTCTGGGATTTTTATTTTCTGTCACTTAAGTCTTCTCTTGGCCTAAGAGGTGATCTCCTTGCATGTTGAATTAGGGTGCAGCCCTGAGAGGCAAGTGTACATGTCTCTAAAACTGATTGACATGTAGCAATCTCAGAGTCCCCAATACTTTGGCTTCTTCACTTCTAAATAATAGGACTTTAGCTCTCTTTTGACTAATTCAAGATTATATCCCTTTGTAAGGTAGCAAATTTCTGTATGGCTCAGGTACCTTATCTGCTCAGGGGTTTTGTGGGGCTTAAATATACAAAGGGCTTAACCCAGTACCTGACTCATAGTGAGTATCTTATTCTCATCTTCTTCCTCCAATTTTTAAAATAAATTAATGGAAAAAGGCAAAATGATACTCCAGGTCATGTGATTCTCAATTCAGAGAGCTAGCCATACAGCTAATATGGTGACTCACTATAATAATATGTCTTCTGTTGACTTCCTTAACAGCCAACAACTGGCCAAGCTTTAAGAGGCAGAAGCTAGATACCATCTTACAGGACTCAGATAGTGAAATCCCAGGAGGAATTTCCTCTCCATACTGTATGTTTGCCCTCCATTTTTTTCACATTCCCCCTTCAGTACTAATCACATTGAACTGGGATAGTTGCTTAGACGCCCACTTCCAGTCCCCTCTCTGGACCATTTACCTTCATACCCAACTCTAGCACCCAGTGTAAGACTGGACATATACAGACACCCAATAAATCTTTGTTGGCTGGATTCACAATGAATGAATCAGTCACAAGAAGCAATATGACATAATGGTTAAGAAACATAGGCTTGGGAGTCAGAAGGAGCTGGGCTCAAATCCAGGCTCCACCTCTTACAGGCAGTGTGATCTTGGACAACTGACTTAACTTTTTATGTCTCATGTCCTTACCTGTAAAATGATGTTATATGCCTAACTCATAGGGTTTGTTATATCATATATACATTTTGTATATACTTTTCACATATGACATTGTGCCTGGCAATAGATATTATTAATAATAGCATTATTACTCATAATAGTATGAAAAAATACAAATATTATAACATGTATAGCATTTTTTGTTGCTATTTACTTTTGCTATTAATTTCCTTGTTATTTATTATTATGGTTATCGGCAGAAATGCTGTACTCACTGCTAGCCAGTACAAAATGACTCATTCAAACTATGAGATAGGTATCACTCAGATCAGGCGACCCCACTGATAGCCATTCCAGCTTTGGACTGAGCTAAGGATAGGAGAGGTTGAACAGATTTAACATCATTGCCTTCAGTTGTGCAGCCTTGAAGAAACAACCCCTGCTTCCACCAAAGAAAGCTTCAAAATGCTTCCCGACACATCCAGAGCCCCTTAGGGTCAGTGATTAAGATGAATCTTAGAGCATCAATTATCCAGCCCAAGGATCCAAAGAGGGTGAATGATCAACTTAATTAAGCAGTAGTTCTCAGACTTTACCATCCATCAGAATAACTTGGAGGACTTGTTCAAATACATTGCTGTAGCTGGGCTCCATTCCCAGATTCACTGGTCTGGAGTGGAACCTCAATTTTGATTTCTAATGAGTTCCCACATGGTGCTGATGGTGGTGGTGTGGGGAACACACTTTGAGAATCACAGAGTTCATGGATATGGTTGAGGTGTGAGTAACTAGACTCCAGAGCAGGATTATGTGTGGAAATCATTTTATTTAGGTGGATTGCCTGAGAACCCCTGTGAAAATTAGGGCTTCCTGTTTTTAGCCTCTTTGTTTTCAACCCTGCACTGCCCTTTCCTTACTTCATAAACATATTGGTAGGGAAAATGGTCTCATGAAGTTGTTTTCAAGCTTTTACAAGCCTAATAAAATCAACAGACACACTCCCCAGAAAAGCTCATCTACAGAGACACAGAAGCTGATATGATTTGGCCTTGTGTCCCCACCCAAATCTCATCGTATAGTTCCCATAATTCCCACATGTTGTGGGAGGGACCCAGTTGGAGATGATTGAATCATGGGGGTGGGTTTTCCCATGCTGTTCTCGTGATAGTGAATGGGTTTCATGAAGGCTGATGGTTTTAAAAACAGGAGTTTCCCTGCACAAGCTCTTTTTTTTGCCTGCTGCCATCCATGTAAGATGTGACTTGCTCTTCCTTGCCTTCCGCCATGATGTTCCAGCCATGTGGAACTGTAAGTCCAGTTAAACCTCTTTCTTTTGCAAACTGCCCAATCTGGGGTATGTCTTTATCAGGAGCGTGAAAACGGACTAATACAGAAGCATTGCTTAGAATTTCAGAAGGTTCTTAGACTCCTCCCCCACCAACCCACCCACTAACTCTTAGGAGTATAAGAAGAAAAACTATGCCTGGAGGCAAAGTCTTGGGTTCACTTGGATGTAACAAAAAATCCCTTCTTATACTTAACCTTTCAGTTAACTCATATGTAAAATAGGAATAATAATAATAGTTCGTAACTCAAAGGTTGTGAAGATTAACAGATGTAATGCTTAGACATTTGCACTTAGCAGTATCTGGCACAAAATATGTACTTCAATCAATGTTTATTTTTATTAAAATTGTTACCTCTTCTGTGAGCTGGGGAAGACATGTTTTAACCTGGAGTGAGTTGCCTGTGGGAAGAGGAGGCCAAGAGAAAGGCTGGAAATGTAGGGTCCTGGGCTGCTAGAGGTGGGGCGGTAGGACGGAAGGCAGCAGGCAGCTGTCCTGGATGCTGCCTGGGTACCACCCAGGGGCTTGCAGAGGCATCCCCAGGGGTAACAGGGGTCTGGGTAGAGGCGACAGCCACACTCAACTTGCTTTCTTCAGCTCCGAGCATCTTGGTTTCAGCATGGCCACCCGTCCTCTCCACCTCCCCCATCCCACTACTCCCCACAAAAGCTCACTATGTTCAATGAAATGGGTTCCTGTATTGCTTGTTTTCTCCTCTGACTCAGGTTCCAAGTTGAGGACCCCTTATTTCATGGTTAACCAGTAAAGAATCATTGTCTGAGGGTTTTTCTCCCTGATGACGCAACTTGCCTGCTAGGTAACTCCAAAATGCTATGCAAATTCAATTTGCCTAGGGGTTTTAACCATCACAATGACAGTGAAATCATTGACCAACTCACAGAGATGTCTATGTCTTAGATAGCTTCAAAGGAAAGTTTCTAAATAAGTACCAAATAATGACCCAGCCCCACCCAAGGACTAGGGTTGGAACTTTCTCCTCCACACCATCGTCCTGTCCCCAGGCTTATTAGGGCCCTGTGTTGCTGACAAGGAGGTTGTCCACCAGGGCAGTTTGGATGAGCTCAGCAGCATTAGCACTAGGGAGTGCTCTGCATCATTCCTGAACCTGATTTGGCAGCAGCTATGAAGACCCTCTCCTCCAGGTGCCATGAGGGCAGCTTCCAAGGGAGGTGCTTTTCCCTGGCCACACGGTACCAGAATGCCAAGGAAGGGTCCAGTGTGTTGGATGGCTCCTGCATGATGGCTCTCTGGCCACAGCCACTAGTAGGGATCCTGGTGCCTTCTCTACATGTGGACTCCACATACTTTGTCCCCTGCTCCCAATCTTTTTCAAGACTATGCCTCTTCTCCAGGGCTTCTATTTTTATGATCAAGATTCTAATTTGAAAGTAAAAACACTAAACCATTACCTTTTTCTCTCTCTTTGTGTTCCTGCTACAAGAATCCTCATTCTTTTTGAGGCAAGTGGATGCCTCTTTCTACTAGGGAAAAGGTCAGGAAATCTAAGACCAAAGAGCCCAGAGAGTACTATGTCAATTGTCAATTGCTTTTGTTTGTTTGTTTGTTTTCCTAAAATCTGGCCACAGCTTGCCATATCATGTTGTTCTGTGTGAGTCGCTGAGCAATAGAACTGGGCAACCCCAGGTTAGCTCTGTCTCTGTGACCTGAAAGTCTCAATTTATCCACTCTGAAATACTCCACTTTCCAAATGCCTGATACCTTGTCATGCCCCCATGTTAATACCTTCTGAGAGAAAGACAGAAATACAACGTTGTCATAAGGATTCACTTCCAGCCTGGAAGACATTAAGTCTTGAGGAAAAAAAATGATTAAGGATTAAGCCTGATTCTCATAGTTTCTACAAAAAATAAATAAGTATAAACATTGATAGGCCAGTCAGCAAACATTTATTTAGTACCTACTGTGTACTCTGCAAAACAGATGACACAAAGAGGAGTAACACATGCTCCTATGCTATGCAGATTCACAGCCTTGCAGGGAAGAGAGATACATGCAAAAATATACTGAACACTAAGTGGGCCATAGCAAAGGTGAGGACTGTTGTTCAGACAGTATCTTGGGAGTAGGGGAGAAGATAAATCAGTTTTGACAGGGGATCTGTAAAACTTCCTTGGGTAAATGGGATTTAAGCAGGACCTTAAAGGGCAGTGAGATTGCTATAGGTGAATATGATGGAGAAAGACATTCTAGGCTGCACCAATCGTTTGAAGAAAAGCGTGGAGTTGGGAAAGTACTTGGTATGTTTGAGTAATTATGAATTAACCAGTGTGACCATAGTATGGATTCAGGGTCGGGTGTAGAAGTGGAAGCTGGAAACATAAGTTGGAAGCATATTGAGGGTATGGGAAAGAAATCAATGGCCAAGTGAGCCATTTGTCTTTATTCTCTGTGCATCCAGGAAGTATTGAGGGTCTTTGAGTAGGAAGATACCAGAAGCAGATCTGTTTTTCTAAAAAGAGAACCCCGATATCACTGTGAAGAATAGATCCTAGAAGGCAGGAAGGAAGCAAGACTTGGTAAAGGTAATGGGAACTTGATCTAAAGCCAGAGAGGTGGCAGTGGCCAGGAGAGGATGAACGGGAGAGGCATCTGAGATGCTGCATTCATTCGAGGATGGCTGGTGGCACGTGGCAAAGAAAGCAGAGGTGAGCTGAGAGGGTTGTCCTTGCACACGCAGGCCCAGCTGGGGATGCTGGATTCAAGCAGGGTCAAGGAAGAGACTGACTATGGGCCCAGAAGCCAGTGGTCAGGGATAGCCTCATGGCCATCCCAAGCAAATTCTTTTCCTCCCTAGAATGCCCACAGGGGTAGCAACTGACCATCTGCTTTGCCAGTGTGGAACATCAAAATCACTGATTCCTAGACTCAGGTCCTTATCTGGCAGCCTTAGGAGCCCTGGAGAGCTTTTTAAACAATTTGTAGGCACCTTCCTATGAGGTTCTGATCTGGGACCCCCGAGATGGGTCTGCAGCGGGACCCAGGCATCTGTATTTTGTAAAATTGCCAGATGATTCTGAAGCACAGCTGGATTGGGGAACCACTGTGGGATCTTACTGTTGTACTGGGAAATGTATAAAAAACAAAAGTGGGCCGGACATGGTGGCTCACACCTGTAATCCCAACACTTTGGGAGGCCAAGGCAGGCAGATCACCTGAGGTCAGGAGTTCGAGACCAGCCTGGCCAACATGGTGAAACCCCATCTCTACTGAAAATACAAAAAATTAGTTGGGCATGATGGCATCTACCTGGAATCCCAGCTACTCAGGAGGCTGAGGCAGGAAAATCACCTGAACCCAGGAGGTGGAGGTTGCTGTGAGCCAAGATCCTGCCACTGCACTCCAGCCTGGGCAACAGAGTGAGACTCCATCTTAAATAAATAAATAAATAAATACAAAGGTGGACACTTACTCCTGCTAGTGAACACTATGATATGATGACCTCGAGACCTAAGCTTTTGGTTTCCAATGCCATCTCTCAAGCACAATGACCATCACTGAGTCTCTTTGTTCACCTTCCATCCCCACTTTGGTCCTCAGCAAACACATCAGCCAGTCTCCCAAACTTCCCAGAAGGACAATGTGTATACAAATCATCATTTCCATTCTTGTCCTTAATTGAAAAAGAAAGAGAGCTTTGCAATGTCACGGGGATTTCAAGAAAGCATCTTTTCACAGAATGTTTTGCATCTTTAGAAAACAGGCTACATAAAAATACTATTCATTTTCTGCCAGGTTTGTGCAACACTTATAACATTTTTACTTATATTATTGTTTTTATTTATCAGAAACATGATACAATTTGGAGGTAAGGTAGGTGTTAAAAACTTCCCTTGTATACACTGGGCTCTAGGTGATTCAGTGACTCATCCGAGGTCAGACAACCAGAGCTGGTCTAGAATTCACTGTCCTCCTGAGCTCCAGTACTGCTTCTGTGCCATAATGGAGAGGAGTAACATAAAGGCATTTTTCTCTCCTTGTAAAAGAGAAAAAATGGGGGGAGAGGGAATTATTTAAACACACCTCACTCATACTGCAATCACTGCATTGTTTTTCCTGTTGAAACACCCTGTTGGTTTTCAAATCCCTTTAAACCTCCCCGGCACCTGTATGGCCCAGATCCAGGAATTATTACCAAACCCTTGCTTTTTATATTTAGCCACATAGGAGTTTCTGTGATGGTAACTGGCTCTTGGTTCAGCTGAAAATTTCAGAGCCCTCAGAAGTTTCTTCTTTCATAGAGGCTGGAAGCATGTAATGCTCAGACCTGAATTTTCTTGTTTAACTTAAGCATGGTATGCTTCCCCTCTGGATAAAATAGTGTTGTGGCACAGCACTATATTATTCCTCTGTGATGATCCCTCTAAAATATCAATCAAAAGAGAGGGCAGGGAAAAGATAGGGTGGGGGGTCAGAGTCAGCAGCTTATAGTATGTGATATGACCTCTCTTCAGAGAACAGAGGACTGAAAACATAGAACTGAGGTTGGCAACATAATGAGAACTTCCCAGCAAATTCATTATAGCAAATCATAATGTGAGCTCAGAGGGCACAAAAATAGGCCAAAGGAAAGTGACTCCCACATAAGACCTAATTAAGTACTTTGATGTCAGAAAGCAGTGCGGGGGGCGGGGGTGGAAAATCAAATCAGACTGACGTGAAGGGCCTAAATTCTAACAGAAGGAAGAAATATTTCTCTTTTACTCACTCTTGCTCTCTCTTTCTCAGTTTCTTCCTTTGCCGTGAAGGAAGAACAAGATTCCGAAACAATGGATTGTAAATTCTTCAGTCAATTAGTCCAGTGACTTACTACTGTTTATAATGCACAGAATATCACAGGCTGTTTTGCAGCTGCCCCAAGTTGGTTTGTTAATAACAGGAAGCTAGCACTTCTCAGTACAGTGGATCAGCTACACGTGAAAATAAATGCAAAAAACCTGGCAGGGAATAGCAGCAGACCGAGAGTAGCCTTGATTTAATTTAACATTTGGGGGTCCACACACAAATGAGCATTTTAGTAGGCTTCATGGTGGAAGTTGCTGTCATTTGTAAAATATTCTGGCCAATTAGCTAATAGTGTGCTTGGATTTCTCCTGTTTTGATACAGTAATACTAAGTACATTGTGAAGCCCAATTATACAAATCATCCCCATATGCCATACCAGTCTTTCTTTATGAACTGTGTTTATAAATCCTGTGTGAGGAAATGTGTACTTCAGCAATTTAGACCATGTGTAAAAACATAGCCAATGGGATTGTCAAGAAAACAAGTTCCAGCCTAGGAAATCCTAATGTGTTCCGCTGGAATAACAGGAGGGTGCCGGGAGTGCAATGCTCTGCTTAAATACATATTGCTTTATAGTGTTTAACCGACTTAGGGGCTTCCGCTCCCCTTTCTGTTATATTATTCTTCTTTTCTTTTAGGATCCAACCTTGGAGTTTTTGAGAAAATTTGGGATTGGTCTTCTCTCGGGGACAATAGCCTCAGTCATTAACATCCCTTTTGATGTTGCCAAAAGTAGGATTCAAGGGCCTCAACCAGTTCCTGGAGAGATCAAGTACAGAACCTGTTTTAAAACAATGGCAACAGTCTATCAGGAAGAAGGGTAACATAACACATTCTTATTTTAATAAATGTATAAGGCTCACGTATTGTTAAAACTGAATTGTCCTTCCATTTAGATGAGAACCAGTAAGCCCTCCTAAGTGGAGCTTGTGTCTAAGAAACTCTGCAAATATGTATGACAAGCTTTCCAAGACAATAAAATAATAAGATGTTGTAAACATGTGCTTACACCATCAAGTGACAATATGCTGCGTGTTTGTCGTAGAATGCCAAGATGAACTTTTTACTTGACAGTTTGCATAATAGAGTATTGTATGTTATATGTCCTATTAATATAAACGCAGGAGAATAATTGTCTTCTGACTCTAAATCCCATCAAAATGCCACCTAATTATATTCTCCTGGGAGAATTATAGAGTTCTGTCAAGATAATTTTAAAAATTTAAAGTATGTGCATTTTTCTGATTTTTTAAAATCTTTCTGTTTCATCGCCACTCTTTTCCTCAAGTAAACAAGTAATATTTTATTATTTTGATATAAACTGCATCATATTTCCTAATGTAAAGACTGAGTTTGTGGTCTTTTAAATTCAATTACAAAAGTCATTCTGTCCATATACACAACTGTCTTGAAAGTAAGACCTGTCTTGAAAGCAAAAGCATCTCGCTGATGAAAGTCATGTTTCTGATTGGGCAGGACCAGCAGAGTTGGGTAATAAAGAATTGATTAACTCTTTCCCCACATCCAGTTTGCTGCAGAGAATACTAAGATGCTGTCTGCTTTGAGATATGTATAATTCCAAATAATTTATTTTTTTAAATGCTGAGCCCCCATCTCAATAAAGCTAAGGTACAACTCCATTTATTTTCAGAATAAGAATGTTTCTCTTTCCCTTCCTATTACAGGATTTTAGCTTTGTACAAAGGCCTGCTTCCCAAGATTATGAGACTTGGACCAGGTAATGATATTTTGATTATTTAATCCTTCCTTCTTTCTTGTTCTATTGTCTCTTTTTTTGTTATTTGTGTCCATCAGCAACAAAATAAAGGTTTACCACTTTGTAAGACAAAAACCTTGGAATATAAAGTTGTCTATGAGTATTTGAGATACTGAAGACATCCATTAGAAATGTTCTACCTTTGTTTATTAAGTACTATTTATGACCTTGCTGGAGGCTGACAGAAGCCAAAACCCAGCTTAAGTCAATAGGAAGAAGCCACAGGCAGTAGGAGTTTGAGTAAGAGCCCAGGTGTATGCAGTGGCTTCTGGCTAAAGGGGAGGCTTTTCACTGAGTGAGGGACCAGCCCAATTAAATGTTTCCTCGTGCTCCTAATTCATTCTTGCTCCTGCCTCAACTTCATTTCAAAAAGAGAAAAGGAGAACAGCTTGCCTCCATGAACAGCAAAAGCCACTCATCTTCACAGTCACCTCTGGGGAGTGGTGACACCGTAACTAGCCGCTTACCTCTCCTGGCGTTTGTCAGCATGACGCTGGAGGCTTCTGGCTCAGGGCCTCACTTCAGAACGCCAACCCACAAAAAATCCGGCTGCCATTCCCACAGGGAGAATCGGCTGCCTCTGTGTAAATAGATAAGAAAATAACTGCTGCAGACTCAACTGCCAGGGCAGATAGTATTGGATTATAAGCAACCTTGCGAATAAGTACAAAAGTATACTCTAGACCACACATATTTTTTTATCAGGTTATACTCACCTATTTATACATACTGGTAATATTTCCTAGAACCTTCTCCTACTCCTCCGCTCTCCCCTTTGCGGTTCCTCCCTTTTAATACTACTGTCCTCCTACCCTACTACACAAACACACATCCACATTCACCTTTAGATCTCAGTCCAATGAACCAACATTTCTATTAATCTAAGATAGAGAACAACAGTCTGTAAATTGAAGACGGTGAACAGCTCACACTCTCATATATTTAGGAAACACTTCCACAATTCCCAACCCATCTATCCCAATCTTTATAGGCCTTTACACATGGATTTTGCTTCATATTTGGGATTCAGATCTACCTTCCGTTAGTCATTGGCCCATGTGTAAAAGCTAACCCAGTAATAGAATGTGGGGAACTTTGTGCATCTCTGCCAGTATGTGGTGTTTTTCCTTCACCACAGAGTAAAAACCTGCTGGTAGACCTAATATGAGAGGAAATCACAGCACCAGCCCTAAACCAACTTTCTCAGAAAGGAATGGGCCTAAAAAGGGTGGTGACAAGGGAGAGGTTAGCTAAAATTGTAATTGACTGGAACCTTCATCCAAAACTCTTAAATAATCTGACCCCAAGTTTTGTTACAGGATTGCAAATGTTTGGTTGGCTTTTTAAATGTTTCACATGAGGGCTCCTGAGTTGCTGTGGTGTTATACCCAAAGAAAAGCGTTCTTGAACTGACTGTCCAGGCTAAGCCAAACTGTGAATATCTGGAAACTACTCACAGACCTGCCCTCCACTTCATTCCAAATGTGTGCATCACAGCGACTTCAAACCAAAGAAACCTAGAAAGAAAGGTACCACTGAGTTAAGATTAAGACTTTTGAATGAAGGGTGAATTTTTTCTTAAAGAATGAGAGAGAGATGTAAAAAAAATAATAATAAAAAGAAAAGAAAACAAAAAAGAAAAAGAAATGTGAGCCTGGAATTTTTGTTGTTTGTTCTGGAGAAACATCCAGCATTTTTACAATAGCCTTAGCAGCTCAGCGTGGCTAACAATCAGATACCTTCCATGAAAGAATCTTGAAGTCTGTGATTTAAACTTCAGCTATTACTAGGCCAAAAACTAACCCAACTCTGCATATTCTTGTCTTAATGGTTAATAAGAATAAATGCAGCAATTACTTACATATTAATAACCCTCTGTAGTGCAGCTCTTTTTGTTTGTCAGAGTTCCAAGAGGTCTAGAGCAGCTGAGAGAGGACTAATAGAGTATCTTCATGGGTTAAAAATGAAAATTACAGGCAGATAATTATCTTTGGTATATAGTTACACAAACATGTGCAGCCTGTAGATTTAAAAAAACAAAAAAATGTATGGCAGTATGTTCAAAATAACTAAGACCCAAATCAAGTTCTATTTCTTTCCATCAGAAGTCAATCTTCTATTCATGCAGCCAAGTCTTCTCTAAGTTGTGTTCATGATATTTGTCCAAATTTTGATTTTGTAATGTTTTTCACACAGTTAGACATAAAAGGATAAGAAGAGATTATCCTGAAGGGCACAGGACACATGCTATTTACTGCGTCAAATAGAACATAAAGTGATCCACGTACAAATTCTTCTCCCAGTGGCTAGGTATCCAGCAGCCTTAGTGACTGCTTTTCTGTATCATATTCCTGTTGACATACTACAGAGCATGTCTCTTCACAACTAGTTATGTAGCTGTTTTCTTCCAAGACAAATGGTGGTCTCATGCCATCCAACCCCTACTACCAAATTTTCAAGTTCAAATCCATATACACTGGAAGCAGATAAAAGGAATGAAGGTTAGCTTTCAACCTGCTTTTGTTAGGTTTTGCAATACAGATTTTTTAAATATTCAGAATCTGATTTCCACATTGCAATGCAGTTTGAAAGCTATGACAGAAAACTAGACTCATCCATCAAGCACCATCTTAGAGATTTCCTTCTTGAATGCAATTAAGACTGCTAATTATGGACTGGAAAAGATAAATCCCTAGCCTACACATGAAGAATCTGAAGGTTTCTGTTTGCAGGAAAGCCACATGCCCTTACATGACTAAATATGTCTATATTTATTTACTTTTAAAAATTAAAAGTGCCTGAAAAAGAATCTGATGAGAAATGATGAAAGTTGCAAAAACTCATGGGGGAAAAATGTATTAGGAGACTCAAGATGGTATTGATTTTATCCTGAGAATTTTCCACAGTAGTTTGTATCTTTGTATTGAAGCTCCAGAACTGCTGATTCTGAACAGCCTCTGCCCGACAGGCTGTGTGAGACATCATGGATTCAGAAACCCAATGGGAAAGCCAGTGCTATTCCAGAGGATTTGCAATAAAAAACAGCTCTTTTCTTTTCTAGGTGGTGCAGTGATGCTGCTGGTTTATGAATACACCTATTCATGGCTTCAGGAGAACTGGTGATTGCCTAGGAAGTGTTTTTCCCCCTTGAGATAATGGATATTTGCTATGCAGCACCATGAAGAAGAGAGACTATCGACCAGCCAGGTGTATAATTATGAAAGAGAAAACTGTTCAAGAACAAAATCTATTTTAATACTTTAAAAATATCTATAGACAACTTGAGATGATAGTTTTGGCTGTATAAATAAAACTGTGAGAAGAAAAAATAATATGGAACAATGAGGTATTTAAAGTGAATATAGGAAAATAGCATAGAAATAATATATTTTGTAAAAGAAATATAAACTTTGTCTCCTATGTTCCTCTTCACTGCTTCACAATGAAAATTCATTGTATTGATCAGTATTTTTTTCTAAGAGATCTAGAAATGCTTAAACTATTGAAAATAACTCAAATCATTCAAAGACTGGGTTAAAAAAAGTTAAGCCAAAATTTAAACAGTTTTTATAATGAATTAAATTATTCCATAAATAATATTTAAAGAGCACAAGAAAAATGCTTTAAAGTGCACTAAAATGACCTTTTTAGAATGTTTAATTTTATGAATACTATGTTAAAATGTAAATCTGTTGGTTTTCTGTAGTATCTATGCACATATCAGCTCTATTTTCCTACATCTACTTTATATCTCACATTGCTGTAAGATAATAAACAGGTATTTTAAAACATTGTTTAGAACAGAATGTTAAAACACTGTTGTTTAAGCATGTATTTTTAAATCACGATATCCCAAATCTCTTCTAACAAGTAGGAAACATGCAATAAAATTTACTTTGCTTCTCATAGTTCTCTTTGAAGACAAGTTTTGTTGATGAGATATTTTCACGTTAAATCACAAATTGGAAGCACCTTTGGACCCATTTGTCAGCCATCGGTATTTACATCCAAATACCTTTGTTCAACATGCCTACCTGCGCCATTTTTAGGAAGAATGTATAGAAGAGAACTGCATTTTCAGGTTATTAGTTTTAAACGACAACTTCAGATGGGAAGTCGGCTGTCTGCAGTATTAAAATATGTATGATGAAGGAGAAATGTTCCAAAAGAGAAATACACTTAGCATTTCTAAGGATTACTATACTAACATGTACCACCAAAAATATCTTCTTGGTCTTGATGTAACCAAACTTGATTTTATATCTGCATCCAGAAATGATGCTGATTCAGTAAAGTCAACAAGAATACCTGAAAGTCCACATGACACCTGTCCTAAGTTACTACCGTGGGCTATTTCTACTACTAAAGCATTTTGAAAATAAAAAGTAAAAGATAACATGGTAATTATTACTTTTTATTAATTTAGAGCATTTGAAGTATAAAAATAAAAGGCTTTTGACATACTGTATATACATACATAGCCTTCTGTTGTACATCCTTTCCAACGTGTTTTTTAAAATTTATATTTCAGTCCAATAGTCAATAAAAGGGTCATTAAAAACAAAACAAAATTGTTAAAAAAGAGAAATAAGAATGTGTCTCTGTTGCACAACTGCATTCTATCCTTGCAGGTAATACTCTTGCATTCTATGAGAGCACTGCCTGCATAGAGGCCATGAAATTGAACCTTTAACCTCTCCATGTGGATGAGATAGAAAAGGATTTCTGAAGAGTGCATTTGCCAGTTTAAAAGCAACACTTTTATCATCTATGAGATAGAGGAAATATGTCAACATTAACCAATAATAATAATCTTTAAAAGTTAACCCTTTAATCCATTCTATTTTTCTTCTTGTATTTTAAAAAGTGGCTTTAAATCATAATTTTCTTTGAATAGCAAATTGTATCAGTTGTCTTTTAAAAATTACTCCATGTGAATTCACTGTTAAGACCTAGAGGGAGAAAAGGAAACTTCGATACCATTAATATTAGATTTTTTAAAATACAAGAACCAGAAAAAATTATAAATAGCACAATAACAAGAGATTTCTTAATTTAGATAAAGAAAATAACATTATTTGCATTTCCACACAAGCAATTAATAATTTTTAAAGCCCCCTAACAGCCACCTAAAAACGTTTGATAAAGAATAGTTCTGTACCTTACATCAGTTTTTCAGATGACAGGAAAGTCCCTGCATGGTATGGTTTTAAAGTCTCCACCAAATTATTGGATTGGATCTTTGTTCCATTCAGTTTATAGTCTATTTTCTCACCAGACTGGGAACTCCAGATGTCAATGGGAGTTTTACAAGATCAAAGGAAGACTATGGCCCTGAGAGTTCATCTGCTCCTGCTTTTTCTTCTCCTGAAGTTATAATCCTCTATTTGTAGCACTGAATTTCGGTTGCTTTAGAAATAAATGCAGTTCAAAGCTCTCTATAAGATATCTGCTGTTTGAAAAAAGCAGTCACTCTAACATAACTTGTTATGTTAATCTGCTTACTGTTTACATCCTAGTGATTTGAAAACCTAACTAATCTAGCCATCTGAGTTTTAAATGAAGCCATGAAACTGATGTGGTGGAACTGCATTGCCATGTAGACTGTGCACAGCACAGATGGGAAGAAATTAAAATCACCTAGGGAATCCATCTTCAACATCCATATCCAGTGAGGTGCTCTTTTAGTTATTGCACAGAATTAGTACCAAAAAACCCTCAATATATTAATTTTCCAACAGCTGAATTGTACCAATGTCCTAAAAACATACTTTTAAGCCTATTTTGCCAACCAGGAAGAACTTTCTAAACAGAAGGGATTACAAACTGTAGAATTTTGCCCCAGAAAATCAATCGTTTTAAAATACAACACATACTACTCACATGCTCACACACACATATACTCCACAGCTGTTATTAACATTAAAGTGAAAAATAAATTGGTCTAGAAAGGTTTATGAGTTAAACTGTGTTCTGTAATTTCAGAAATGAATAAAGGGAATTTGTTAAAATTAAATAACATTGTATTTCTAGTACCACCACCAGTTTACCTACATGTGATACATGCTTCTGTACAACAATGTAAACTTCGCAGCAAGCCATTGTTACATTCATTAGAGCAGAATTTTCCATTTTCTTTAAATTACAACATAATTTTGGGCTGAGATTGCTGAACACACAGGTAAGCCAACAATAACAGTACAATTTAGTTTCACAGTGGTTTTCTTAACACAAAGTTCATTTTAAGCATCTTTGCAAAGCATTTCACATTAAACTTAAGTTTCTAAGTGACTTCCTTTAGAGCCTTCTTGTTCAGATATCTTCCACCCTTTTGTCTTTATATGCTTGGCGTGTGTGTTGTTTGATTAGGTACAAAATGAGAGACTGGCTTGTTTTATTTGTTTTTCGTGTCCTCTGCTGTAGAAAGAAAGTGTCCTTCATGAGATGTTGAAGCCTTCACTGCATACACAAAATTTGGGGGCAAGTCCAGGTCCAGGAGCCCGAGCAGCCCACCACCAAACAGAGACAAAGACGTTGCCAGAAAGTCACCTTTGCAAAAAAGAAAGAAAAAAATAGAGAAGGGGGTGGGGCTGGGGGGAGGGGAATATCTTATGGAATGAAGACACAAATGCACCATCCAGAGTCCATATTTACAAACTAATAGAAAATATAAACATTATTGTATTTGGAACCAAGTCAAAACACCAGGGAGAGCTAGATTCAGATATTGCTTGGGTTCTACATATATTTTTCAACAAAATAGGTCATGTCTTAAAGATAAACAAAGGATCACTCAAACAAGTCAATTATTGATTTGTTTCCTAATGATGAATTAAAGCTTACTTGGTTACCATATTTGATTAGAGGGTGTAGCATAATTTTTTTTCTATAGGTACTTTCCTTTATTGATTTTGCAAAATCTCAACAATTGCACATTTCAAAAGTTTAGGTTGATTTAGAATAAATATACACATGTGGTTTTACCAAAGACTAGTTTGTAAAGTTCCTTAAACCCTTTGAGGGGTGTAGGTTTCTTTGCTATATTAAGACAGTATGTGGGCAACACAATGTCTCATTCAATGCTTATTGTTGCTCTTGTTTTTAAATCCTAAAGTCATGTCAGTTTTTCTGCAAGAGAAAAGTTACGGCAAGAAATATGTAAGTATCATCAGCACAAAGGATGTGAGTCCGTACAGCCAGCTTTCAAGGCAGGAGAGTTGGAGGGCAGGAGGGGTGGAATGTGAGACCTGCGAATTGGGGGAGGAGGTGCTGATACGGGGAGACCCGGGTGAAGCTGCTGGAGACGGAATTTCCCATCAGAGTGCGGAAGCCGTGACAGAATGACTACCTTCTCTGGCTGCCTGCATTCCCTTGAACGCCAGCGATGCGGGAATGTCACAGTTGTGGGGAGACAATGGGGTGCTGCCAGCATGTTGCCACCCATGTCCAGCAACATAACCAGAAGGAGCAGCGCTGTAGGTCATGTAAGGCGACACTTGGGCCGGGGTAGGGTAAGGAGCCATGCTGGATGCTGACACAAAACTGCCCACAGCTGGGAGACCATTTGGTGCCTGAGAGGAGTAGAAAAGAAGTGAAAAATAATCACGTGATAGGAGTGAACATTTCACAGGTTCTTAGGAGCAGAATTTAAGTCTGAGTAAGCCAACAATGCTCTAACTCCACTCTCCGACTGTTTAAAAAAAAAATTTGAGCTTTATTATATTCTAAAGACATTCACAGTCTTGCCACTTAAACAAACATAATGGCAAGATATTATTCTTTCCACAAACATTTAGAGAAAGCTGCAACCAGAAAATTCATAGTATTTGCTTGTGCTATTTGGAGGTACAGGAAGGAGGTGCAGGGTGAAGAAAGAATCAATGGCGATTAAATACTCTTAGAATCTGTTCGGCTGTCCTCATTGCCTTTGTCAACCTTCCTGGGACTTGGGTTTTGTTTGGCTCTTTTGTTGAGGCACTTGTGACAGGCCTGGTTGGTATAGCTTTTATTTTCAGTAAAGAAGGGCACAGACTGCAGGCCGTCATGTTAGAAACTCACAACAAACACGACCTTCGTTAAAGAAAATATATACCATATTTTAAGAGATCATATTGAAAATTCCCGTTGGACAAAGGACATACAAAAATCAGGCACTTTGTCTTGTAAGGATTTTTAAATGAATATTGCAGGTATCTTTTCCAGGACTGTTTTATCAGAAAGGAAACTGTCTTTCCTCATATAAAAGAACTGCATATACCTGGTTTTGAAATTGGAAATTTTGCTTGCAAAGTTTTTGGGCCCTGTGATGTGAGTTTTTAAAAGCCACGTGGATAAATCTCTTGAAGTGAATTTAGAAGTTAAAATCTTTGTTTGCAAACACAATGCAGCACTCCTGGCAGGCGAGCCTGCCTAGAAACCAGTGCTCTCTTGGCAGCCAATGAATTATTGTTGGTATCGTTACTATTAACAACACTAAAAACACCCTGATTTTTAAGCCTGATTCTGGCATGAACACTGGGCATCCTTCTTCAAGTAGTCTAATTTTTTCCCCTCAATTTTTATACTATTTAGAAATAAAGAGTAGATCCTCTGTCCTGATAGTGACATGAATGAATTACCATTTCAACATATTTCCTAGTGAAAATATAATGTAAATACTATAATTTTATTAGGAAAATTCATTTAATCCTTAAAATTAAATTAATCGGGTGTATGTTAGCTAAATACGTCTTCTCGTTCAATTGCAACATATGAATTACTTTCTAATTTAATTTATTTGGGCTATTGTTTTCACTTCTACATCTATGAGAATGCAGTGGTGGGGTCTCAGAAACTGTTTTCTCAGTGCAGAGTAGATGAATATGTACATGGAATAGAATATATACATAGGTATGACTTAACATTACTCATGCATTTCTGACAAAATAAGAAAAATATTAGAGGGGTTAGCCTTGTGTCTATGTTCTGTAAGAACAAACACCTCAGGTTGTGTTTTTCGATGTTGGTTCTTTGAAAATAGGGAATGAAAAAGGAAGCTAAAGTTTCTTAAGTTTGTCCTATGTCCCAGGCACCAAGAAATATCCAACATATTTTACTGAATAATGAGGACTAATGAATTATATAGTTCATTACAAATGATTGAGTTTATCATAATTACAAGATAGCATGTCACAAACACAAGACAATGTTCAACTGAAATTAAAGTGTATTAGAAACGTCCCAGAGAATGATGATGCTGCATTTTTTTAATCAAGAAACTACTGCACATAACTGTTGAATACAAATGAAATCATCCTCTTTTTATACAAGGATATAGATTAAGAGGTTTAGCCATGTACCCTTAACCAATTGGCAAGTCAGTGACCATGTGTTAAAAGAATTTATCACCCCTGTCCAATGCAGGGTCCTCTGTAGCATATCATACTGTTTTTCCTGGACACTTAAAAGATAGATGCACTTTAATTTAAAACTAGAGCATCTTTTGAGATAACATCCGGTAACAAATTCTTTTCTCTCCTAGAACATGATTCTCATTGTTAGATCCTCACCTCTTTCTTAGCTTCTAAAAAAAAAAAATAGTTTCTTCCACTTTTTGAGAATTGCTGATTATATCTCAAAGGAGACACACTTTAAGGCTCTTGTGAGATGGGTATCAAGATAGAGAACTATCAAATTACAGGGGAAAAAAATTTAGTTTTGCATAGAGATTATACTTTTTATCATTTTTATTTAGAATTGTCCCAATAATCTATGATAAATGAGTTTGGAAAGAAAGAAATCCAATTCAGTTATGGAAAGGTGTTCACATCTGTATATGGTGTTAACTAATATTTTCATTTCCAGCATTAACTAATATTTTATACTACTGATGCCAGTGTGAACTAAGAATAATGAAAAAAGAATGCTAACATTAAAAATTAATTCTAAAATAATAAAAATCTTTGGCCAACATCATACAGTGACATAAGGTTAAACAATTTAATATTATACATGACAGAAACAATGCTCTAGTTAGCAGAACATAACTGTTGGTGAGTTCTATTTTTCATCACAGCTAAATTTTTCCTACTTATTCTTTTTTCTTTGTATTTTATCTGTCATTCAAAATTACAGTTCTCTCTGAGATCCTTGCTTAGTCATCTTCCCTTTTCTTACACCTTTGCTCTTGGAATTATTGCTCATTGACGTGCCCCATGTACTTGGACTCTTGAGTTGTTTTGTTGCAATGTCTGTGGTTCCCTTACATGGACCCACTTCTTTTTGCCCAGAGGTGTTCCCCCTGAAAGGTGGCCCTCAGAGACATGCTGCATTGAACTTTTATCTTAGATAATGCTCCTGGAATTTAGGGGGAGGCAGGATATTGGATTTAGGCCTGTATTACCTTTTAGTGCCTTATTTATTCCATGATTACATTCATTTATCAAGTGGTAAAAATTGAGCAAATTTTTCCATATTTGTCCAATTTCTCACACTTAATTCACAAACTTGCTTTATGTCATTATTCTTATTATTAAATATTTCAAAGTTCTCTTAAATCCACAATATTTATTTAGTATCATTTTAGTAATGCAATCCCCTTTGTACTGCAGAAAGACAAGGTAGGAAGAGAAGCTCGGAGAGGGTTGATTTCATCTCATAGGAAAAGGTGGCCCAGTACGGTGGCTCACGCCTGTAATCCCAGCACTTTTGGAGGCTGAGGCGGGTGGATTGCCTGAGGTCGGGAGTTCAAGACCAGCCTGGCCAACATAGTGAAACCCCGTCTTTACTAAAAACACAAAAATTAGCCGGGCGTGGTGGCAGGTGCCTGTAATCCCAGCAACTTGGGAATCTGAGGCAGGAGAATCGCTTGAACCTGGGAGTCGGAAGTTGCAGTGAGATGAGATCGTGTCATTGCACTCCAGCCTGGGCAAAAAGAACAAGACTTCATCTCCAAAAGAATAAAAATAAATAAAAAATTTTTAAAAAAAAAGGCAAGGAGAGGCTACAGTGTTTGCTTTAAAAAAAAATAGAAATCTTTAAACTTAAACAGTATAAAAATAGCCCTTAGTTTTCCCTCAGGTTAAATTATGACCTAGCTTGGGGGTCTGGAGACTTTTGTCTTAATTTTACTTTTTACTTTTGAAGTTCAGATTTGTAAATTTAGAAAAAAAAAAGAGCAAGTAAATGTGCTTTAAATTTTACCTGCCTCCTGCCACCTTCATTATTTATTCATTTTAGTGACTCAATAAACACATCAATTTTCTCACTATTAATTTTGACACATAAAATTAGTAAAAGATATAAATCTCTACTGGGTCAAGTAATTGTTATTTATGAAGCAATCACTGAAAGAGTAAAATTTTCCACCGCAAAGGAAAACAACTACAGGTAGCATTGATGTTTGTTTATTCTTTCCAGTAAAAGAGTACATGACTTAAACATCCCAAATCGGTTTAATGTTTTCAGTGAAGGGCATGTAATTAATCTGAAAAGCTAGTTAGGCCGAGTAGAGACTACCAAATGTACACTATAAATATAGTGGGAGCAAACATGCTAAATTACTCTATTTAATTGGATTGTAAATATGATTTATAAATCAACCAACATATGGAATCCCCAGGGAAGAGTAAACAAATTTTCCAAATGAAACCCCAGCAATGGGCATGTAATGGAAATCTCATTTTTGAAAATGACTTTACCTAAAGATTCCATAAATAAGACTTCAATCCGTCAACTCCTTTCTCATGTGGATCTTCCATGAAAGGCATGAGAATTCTTTCCCCTGAAAGAACTGTGCAAGGGTGCTCTCTATAGCAAACTATCTTCTACCTAAATTTGAGAAGGAGATTTACTAATACAAAGCAAAATAGACTAAATTGCATACCCTAGAAAAAGTAAGTTACTTGCTTTGTTTTAATACTTTTAGGAAAAGACCAACTTCATCACACTGACATTAAAGGAAAGAGTCTAGAAAAAAATATATAAGATGCAATGTAGTTCTAGTTAAGGTTATTACAAGAAGAATGAAAGTACATGTTTTAATTTCATTTGTTCTGAATGTTCAAAATACAGATTTACCAGTTTTTTAAAAGAAACTTTAGTGAATATGTCGAAGAACTGTATTGACAGAGGGCTAGATTGTAACTGTTTGAGGACAGGGACTTGCCTTAATCATCTTGTATCCCCACAAAGTAGTATACATCATAAGCATTCCACAACCATATGTACACTTAAGTTAGTACAGGTTTGTGGAAAGCAAAAGATGTGACAGTCTTGCTTAAAAAATAAAGCAAAAAGGTAGGCACCGTTTATCACAGGACAAGCATTACACTTTAAGCAAGCAAAATGAATAAAGCTGTTTAAAAAAGTAAACAGAAGTTCTAACCTAGCCATTATTATTTGATTTATGGTTATTCCATTTACCCTCCCTCCTCCAAGAAAATGAAAATACATTAGTATCAAAACACTTGTGACCACCATAAAACTGCTATGGCAAATGTCTGGCAATTAGAGGTTATAGACCATTATTCAAATTCTGGGAATTGTCTATTCAACATTTTTTATCGTGAAGATAAATGCAAATAACAGTGCCAGGTCCTCTACCCATAATCTGCTTTCACTTATCAGTTCAACCCGGTCCTCCTCTTATGATAAAATGAATTTACCTTGGCTTTATAATAAAGTAGATTTAGCCACAAATAGAGATATGCTTCACCTAGAATTTCAACCTCAATATCATAAGCAAGAAAAAGTTTTGGATCTGAAAATAAACAAGATTTTCTCTTTTTTGGTGAACTCATTTTTCTGACTGTCATTCTTCCCTTTTTAATTCATTATCCAATGACCTAGTAAACCATATCTGACAAAATGAAATGATGGTTATAAATATGGTTTCAACATTCATCCAACAAGATCTTAATTACGCTTACTTATCATATTGTAGATCTAAATGTTTTTAAGAAATGGAAAGCTGCTATTTAAAAGCTTTTCTAAATTTTATAATTTTCCAAAATATTATTAAAATTGACATAGCCTTGAACAATTTTCAATTACCTTTCCCTGCTATTTTATACAACACATTTTACTGATATATAATCATTAATTTTATTTTGAAATACTACTGGTTAAAATATAACCAGGTCAAATAATGTTTTTCATAACAGATAACATTATGAATTTCAAAGACATTCTGCTGGCATTTGCCTAAGATTTCATTGTTTATAAATTATAAATTGTTTATAAAAATTAACTTTAATATGAAGAAAAATTTAGTGCAATATCATTTATATCTTTCTGAGAACAGTACATCCGCTAGGACAGCCAGTTTTTAAAATAATATACTAGAAAATCACATTTAGGATTCTAGAAGACTATCTTCATTTCAGATGCATGTACAAGTAAATGCTTCGTAAGAATTTCAGATTATATCTGTAAATTCAACTATTTGAACTTAATTCTGAACTTTTAAAAAGTTCAATTATTTATAGACTATTCTCTATTTCTGACATCCCAGTTTGTAGCTAGTGTTATATTAAACTTACCAAGTTAACATCTGCAACCCCAAAATGAAGATACCCAAAGCTTATAAATCTGTGTCTCCAATTACTTGAGAGTATCAGATATTCAATGTATTTTTCCTGAGAAAGTATGCCCATTTGTAGAAAAATTTTCAAGAACTATACAATTATTTATATATAGCTTGAATAAAATTGAAGCATTAATTCACTAAAGACTTCCTAAAAGGACAAATGTATTCCAGCCCCTATAATTCTCTTTATGAGGTTTTTTGACCATTCCAATTGTATTTTATTGGAGTTTTATGCTTTCAACAGAAAAGAACCAGCCATAAGGAACCAGAGAACATTGTTGCCATTCAGAAGCAAATGGGATTAAGTACTTCTAGCCCCCATATTAACTGTGGGTTTAAAAAAGCCAAAATAAATATTCTATCCTCAGAGACAATAAGGACTTCTGAATGGCACTGCAAAATGTTAATTACAATGTAATATTAATATGTAAGACAAGTTGGAATATTCTAAACTGAATTTTCAAAGACAAAAGATATCTATATGCATAGCTGAAATGTGCATACAGTTTTAATTAGTAGGAATCAGGACATCTGTCTCTACAGTTTAAGCTGAAAATAGAAACTCTAGGTTATGGTAATCAATAGTATCTATACTCAGTTGTGTAGTTTAGCCCCTTGGTAATTCTACAGGTGTCCTCAGGAAAAATATGCTTTAAGCACTATGATTCTGAATTCTCAATTTCCTTCTTTATATAATAAAATTAAACTAGTATCACATAATATTGCACTATTTAATAACAATCACAAATGCTCTGAAAGTTGGAAAATTTTTAAAGATTTTTTTTTTGGCCAAAGACATTCAAGTTTTTGTCCATAATATAAACAGAGGGAAAAATATGTGTTACCTGAGTTTACATTTTGGTTGAAATATGCTGATTCCATTTTGAAAAATAACTTTTAAAAATAAATCTGCCCTTTGAACATTGGTAAGAGAAATGCACATATATGGGCAACACTTTACCTTTGTATGTTTATAAACAAGTATTACTGTGTAATTTAACCTTACACGAAATCAATGTCTAAAGTTCAAAACTGCTCAAAAAAATGACATGGCTGAAGTTTATGTGCCTACTTAGCACATCTTCAGCATTAAGCACTATTTTGATAATTATCATAGAGTAGCCACTGATTTATATTATTCTTAAAAACTTTTCAGGTTTTGAAATTTTACATCATTTGAATTATCTAACTATTAAATACATTGCAATGCAGAAGATTAGCATATTGCAATTGAGAACTTTGCAAAAGTAAGTTTGATATTTTTTATTCTGGAAAAAATAGTTTATTAAGTATTTAGAGCAATATTTATTTGGCTACTTATTTCTTTAAATTATATTATTTTATAAATGTGATAATTTAGTGGTTTAAAATTTAGTATATAAAAGGTAATCTATTTTTAATAATCAGCATATCAATTACTTGAAACTTCAAATTTTTTATTTTAAATAATTTGTCAGTTTAGTTTTGAAGTGTGTTATAAATTAAGCATTTCCAAACAAGTTTCAATGCTAGATCTATAATTCAAGGAAGTGAAAATAAAAATAACTGGCCGGTGCGGTGGCTCACGCCTATAATCCCAGCACTTTGGGGGTGGATCACAAGGTCAGGAGATCAAGACCAGCCAGGCCAACATGGTGAAACCCCATCTCTACTAAAAATACAAAAATTAGGTGGGTGTGGCAGCGTGTGTCTGTAATCCCACCTACTCCGGAGGCTGAGGCAGGAGAATCGCTTGAACCCGGGAGGCAGAGGTTGCAGTGAGCCGAGATCGAGCCACTGCACTCCAGCCTGGGAACAGAGCTCGACTCCGTCTCAAAATAAATAAATAAATAATAACTATAAAGGTTTTTTTGGATTATGACTGCTTGATATATAAACTGGGTTCATCAATGACATGTGGGAATTAGAAACTTTTTCAACTCTATACTTCACAACGTTAGTCCAATAAATGATGACCTAATAAAAAGCACTAAGCGCCTATTAAATGCTTGCTTCTCTGGTAGGCGCTTTGTATACACTCTTTCTATGTTTGTAACAAGATCCCTTGAAGTTTTGACTATGGTCTCTCAGAACAAAGTATACTCTGATAAATATTACTTGCTTTTACACGTCTCTCTTTAACTGCCACTTAGAACCACAAGTAATACTTAATAAATGCTTACTATGTGCCATATGGTTGCATTATCTCATTGAATACTCATAACACCTCTGGGTTGGGAGTATCATTTCCCTGTTTTAAAGATGAAGAAATAGAGACTCTAAAAAATTAAATATTTTCCTAAGGAGTCGTACAGCCAGAGATTGGAGCTCCTAACCATTGTACTATTCTGCCTTTTCTTTGCAAATGACGAATTAAGGGTGGGTGCTTTAGCAAAAGAAAATGACAAACTTCCTTATCATTTCTCATTGACACTCTTTACAGTAGAAACAGACTAAGGAAAAGGGCTCTCTTTCCTTGCTTCTATTTTCTGTGTTATTTGTTATTGGAGAGCCACCAATGTGTATTCTGATTCTATTTCAACAAAATAAGAGAGGGAAGAGGAAGTGGAAATGGGATTTGTTACAGAAAATAATGACCAGGATTTTTTTCCAAGTGAATAAGAGGAACAAGTTCCACTTAATGTTAAAAGCTGATTTTGACAGATAAGAAAACATTAAAAATTTTAAGTCTTCAAAATAATAAAACGAAAACTGAATAGCTTGAGGCTTTGGAATTGAGTTCGGGATTAAGAAATTTGCAAGCCTACTGAGGTCTGCTGGGGAAACCTTACATTGCCTTAAGGTTCGGTTTTTGAGAGTTTTGAACTCTTGACTCCAGGACGGTGATGAATTTAGACTTAAATCTGGGGCTTTTGTTGAGGTGGTTGCTTAGCTTTTCTCGGGCGGGGGGGAAACACGAGTGTTTTAAATTTTCCTTTGGAGACATGAAGGAGGGACAGAGGGAAAGAAAAATTAAACGGTCCGCAGCCAGTCCGTATAATTTGAGGTTTTCTCACTAACTTCCTTGGGAGATTACAATGTGACCTTTAGTCGAGAAAATGGTAGCTCTGTTACGTTTATCTGAGTGCCCCTCTTCACAGGACTGGCCAAGCGGATTTGTCCGAGAGCCACGGGAGGGAAAGTCCGAGCCTGAGGACCCCGCAGCTGCTGCTGCACCGCGAGGCCGAGACCCGGTGCGCGCGTTTCGCCGGCGTGAAGGTGCGGGTCTGAGGCCCCAGGGCTGCTCCGCCTGGCCCTTCGGAAGCGCCTTCTTTGGTTAACTCTACCCTGAATGAGAGCCGCTGAAAGGGCTTCGGGAGCCGCCTCCCCAAGCCCCCAGAGGCCGAGAGGCCTGGAGGCGCTTCCCAGAGCCGCGCCCCGGGGAGCCACCGCCCCAGACCCCCAGCGCCCTGGCGAGCTCTCCCGACCCCTGGCGGGGGTCGAGGCCCCAGCTCCGCCTTCCAAGGCCCGGGCCTCTGCTTAGCCCCAGTCCACGAAGGATCTGGCTGGTAGCAGCAAAGGGGCGCCAGCCTGGGCTTCTCTTGCGGGAAGCTCAGAAAGGAACCCTAGTCTTCATCGCCTAAATCCCTGCCGCCAAGCGACCCACCTGACCTGACCCTCGCCTCCTCACCTGACCGTACTTGGCTTCCTGCTCCAGGACTCCCTTTTCCAACCCGTTCACCGTGTGCGGGGCGGTGGCGGGGAAGTTGTTGCGGCCCAGGCTGCTCCACTCCTCCACCTTGGGGCTGTGGTAGGGGGAGCTGTCGCTCACTGCTGAAGAGGAGAGAAGGTGTCAGGCCGGAGGCCCAGCCCGCGCGCCCCATTCTTGAGATGGGACCCAAACCCGCGACGGAGAGCTGTAGGGCTAAGACCTTGGGTCGGCCCCCTGCCCTTGGCCTCCCGAGGGCGCTAGGCCCAGCCGCGACCTCCTGTGCTTCCAACCCAGGCCTGGTGAAGTTTTACTTGCCTGAGAGTAGGCCTTTCCAAATTCTCTGACCCACGCCTGAGGGAAAATATTTTTTTCTTTTTCAATCAGTATTTTATTTCCCTCCGCCCCTCCGCTCTCCCAGGGCAAAGGAGTGGAAGAAACCTAAATAGGGGAAGGAACCCTTAAGGCTGCACGCGCCGTTTTCCACCTCCTCATTCTTAACCCAAGGCCGACTGGGGGTTGACAACGATTTGGGAGTGGGGCTGGCTGAAAAGAAAGAGAGGGGCGTCTGACCTAAGGGTGCCTGCACTGGTGCTCACTGCGCTGTGGGGATCTGGTACTTATGTCAATAGAGAACAAAAAGACCTGCAAAGTCCTTTGCAAACAAATAACTAAATTATTCCCACGATACGGTGCAAAATATACGTGCACAGATTTCTGCTTTGTGCGTGCATAGGGCTCCCCTTGATACTCTACCTCTACACATTACACATGTGATATGTGCATACGACTTAAAAAATAAATCTTGCAATTGCCACTATACATGCCATGGGTGTTAGTGGCAAGGTTTTCCTGAAAAAAGTTTCAAATATGTATATACAAGAAAGAGAAAATGAAATAGGTTAAGAAAATGAAAGTAAAATTAAGTGTTAAGGTGTAATGCCATCAGTTATTCTTTCTGTTCTTGGTGGAGATGCAAAGAAAATCGTATGGTGTAAAGCAATTACTATAATACCTAGGGTTGTGCATATTGAATTATTGGCATTTTTCGGTGTCCAGGTGTAGTTTCAAAGAGATATGTGAAGGCTACAAACAATGTATGTTTGTCTTTGGGTCCTATGGATGGAGGAGCGAAGTTTGGCAAAGCCATTGTAACTTGATTTTAAACACGTCCATCTAACACAGTGCTTAAGAGAGTGATCATTTTTGCAGAAATGATCATTTTTATAATCACAAATTTGTCACAAGCTGGGTTGTTTAAAGCTGGCATCCAAAATCACAACAATATCTAAAAGGAAAAGTTGCTCCTTTCCATTGGCCAATGCTTTCCCAACTGACGTTTGCTCTGATGGTAATATCCCTAGGCAAGAAAAGTTTTATTTTCAACGCTGTCAGTCTTTTTTTTTTTTTTTCCACTATGTTTCCTCCTCTACCACCCCCAAGAATTAGATTGAGTCCCATTTGCACCAGGAAACTGTTTTGGTCCAG
The DNA here is from genome assembly GCF_003255815.1 of Theropithecus gelada. Lineage (NCBI taxonomy): Eukaryota > Metazoa > Chordata > Mammalia > Primates > Cercopithecidae > Theropithecus > Theropithecus gelada. The sequence goes on along the minus strand of NC_037675.1, from coordinate 37,698,057 downwards.
AACTGCCTGTCTGTCTTTGCCTTCACAGACAAAAGGCAGTCGGTGGGCACAAGCCTGAAGTTATCTTAAGAAATTGAGATCCCCCTGTGAGCCCCCATTTCTGCTGATCTCACACTTTCCCATGAACAGGGGCTTCCTTTAAATGTCAGTGAGGTCAGTTTATCCTATAAATCAAGGGCAAACTCTCTCCAACTACGGCTCCAAGTAGCTCCAAATAAGACAAAACTGGGGTCTTGTAAACTTGCAGTCAGAAAACAAGAAGATGAGAAATCAGAGCCCTGCTTTAGTTACTTAAAAAGATAATTGTGCCAATGTGGTGGCAACCAAGAAAAGCAGGAAGTAATTAAAGAAACTATTTCCCCCTTTCCTATTTAATTTTTCCTCCACACTTTTAAAACTTCAGGCTGAGAAATTAAGAAAGTGGACTATCTACGCATTATTTAAATTCTGCATCTAGGTCATTTAGACTTTCTTTTCTCCCTACCAAGAAAAAAGTTAACGCCTTAAAAAAAAAAAACAAAAAAAAAAACAAAAAAAAAAAACTCAGTAAAAGAAAACAAACTCAGGTCTCCTGCGGAAGCCGGACTGGGCAGGAGGGCTCGGGGAATCCTCCTGACAACGCAGAAAGGACGCTTAGGACTAGGCAAGGTCAGGGGTGAGAAAGGAAAGGAACAGTGGGGTGGCACTGCTGAAAGCATGCAGGAACTAGATAGATATCCACTTGCATTCTCGGGGACCCGGGGACCCCAAAGGAAAGTGGCAGGCTCAGGGAAAACTGAAAAGAACCGTAAAAGGACAGCATGGAATTGCCTGCATTTTATCTCCATCACTGCAGTTGCTGAGGCCACTTCCCTTCCTAAGATATATACAGTGAAATCTGTTAAGTTAGAAAGTGAATGATGAGAGAGAGAGAGAGAGAGAGAGAGAGAGAGAGAGAGAGAGAGAGAGACAATGTGAATATGACTTCATCTGGGAATGAGTTACATGCAAGTTACTAGTAGTAACTTCGGGACCTCTATTTCCGAGGAAAATGAAGTGAAGCATAAGAACGAAACCAATTAGGTGACATTTGAACTTCCTGCCTGAGCAAATTTGGCCTGATTACCACAATCCAGAATCGGAGAAGAATACTTCAGTTTCCACCGCGTGCTGGACTGCTCCCGGCCGTAGTGATCCCCAAGCAAGCTGCTCTGCCCGCAGCGGCGTCTGCAGCCGGCAGCCCCAAGCAGGCTCGGGCCTCCCGGGCTGCGCCCCAAGTCCAGCCCCAGCCGTGCTCTCCAAGTGAGCAAGCCGGGCTGAGGCTGCCTCGGCGCGAGAGGCGGGGGAGGGTGGAAAATGCGAACCATGTGTTGGGGATGGGGGGATGTTATGGGTCTGATAGTTTGAGTTGAGGCAGGAGACTGTGTGTGGCAAGGAAACCAGGGGCATGAGTTTCAAGTTAATGAGATCAGGACACCCCCTAGGAAGACTCCTTACTTTTCCAAAGGAAAAAGCTTTAGGTGGTGGGAAAGACAGGGTCCCGGAGGCCGCAGAAACTGGTACCTCCGCTGGAGTGCGGAAGCAGACGCTGCACATTCACATGACCAGCCTCTGAGCCCCTACCTTGGTCGGTGATGGAGCGGATGCCCAGGATGTCTGTGACGGAGTGCGAGGAGGGCCAGGTGCGCGGCATGGCCACCGAACCGGGGATGGCAGGCACCCCGGGTGGCGTGGGCACCTTGGCGGCCGCCGCCGTGATAGGGTTGGGGTATGAGTAGATGTGGTTGTAGGGCAGCGCTGGCTGCGGCGTCGGCTGGTGCTGCTTGTATGAGTCGTAATGACCCTGCTGGGCCAAGTTGCCGATCTTGTTGCGCAGAATACGGCTGATGGAGCTCACGGAGGGCACGTTGTACTTGTCGCACACGCCGTCCGCCAGCAGGCGGTCCCGGATCTCCCAGGCGAAGATGCCGGGGTCCCTCTGCTTGTAGGTCCGGATGTGTTTCACCACGGTGGGGGTAGTGACCCGGGGCTTGCTGCCCCCGATGGCTCCTGGCAAGATCGAGCCCGTCTCGTTGTATCGCGCCAGGATCTTGCTGACGCAGCCGTGCGAGACCCGTAGCTGCCGGCTGATGTCACACGGTCGGATGCCCAGTTGGGCCAGTTCCACGATGCGAAGCCGGATGGCGTTGGGCAGCGGCCTCCCGTTCACGAACACTCCTCCCAGCTGGTTCACCTCCCCGAAGGCTGGCTCTGCAAAACGAACACACAGCGCGCAGGGACGCGCACCCGCTGCTTGGGACAGCCGCCTGCCACTGGGCCTCCCTGCGCGTCCGGGGACTGGGCGAACGCGCCCGTCCCGTACTAACAACTGGGACTGTCCCCAAACCATACGGTTCCGGAACATAGCCGAACGGCCCGAAACGGTCACGGTCCAATCGGACCCCCTCTCTCATTCCTGCCGTGCCAGAGGCCCCTACAACCAAGTAAAGTGGTGAGACGCAGGGCCTCTCCGAGCGTTCAAAGTCTCCCGAAGCAGGAGGGGAAATCGGTCTTGACGCCTGAACGCGCTCCTTCTCGCCTGCTCCTTACTAAAGTCCTTGAGCCGCTCCCTCTCTCCACCCATCCCATCCCCAGCGTTCCTTCTGGAGACCCGGGCAGTTAAACAAAGTCTAGGGGAAGCTAGAGGGTGTGTTGTTGTTGTTGTTTGTTTTGTTTTGTTTTGTTTTCCTGTTTTGTTTGCGTGTGTGCGCGCGTGTGAAACAAAACTTGGTTTGCTACTGGGGCTGCGGGGCGCTGATGCCACAGCTCCCTTCTCTTAAAATCAGAAAATGGCATCAACAGCCACCCAGTAGCCAGCGTTCACGTTGAACTGCTGTGCGCCGCTGACCCTTAGCGTGTTCCTACAACTTGTAGGAACACGAGCAAAGTCAATAGAGAATGTGAGCGCTTAGTGGCGCGCGCCCTCGCACTCCCTCCCTCCCTCCCTCCCTCGCCCGTTCGCTCCCTCCCTCCCTTCCCGGCTCTGACAGAGTCCCCCGCCGCCACTCACCCATTGCTCCGAGCAGTACACCAACCCGGCCCCAGTTCCGCACTCCCAGACAGAAACTTTCCGCACCGCCTCAGTGGCCCGGCCTGTTGCTACCCGGGCGGACCGCCGGCGCCTCCGATTCTTCCCAGGAGGAGGAGGCGAGAGTGCAAAAGGAAGAAGTAAAAGGAAGTCTGTGCCCCGATGAAAGAGACTTGAGTTCTGCATTTCAATCTAAGCAGCAACGTGGGCTGGGCTGAGCGGGGCCGGGCGGCTCAGTCTATCACTCACTGGGGACACGCCCTAAAAGGGGCGGGTCCGAGGGCAAGCTGCGTGGTGATTGGTGCGGGTCGGTGAGCTACAGCGCAGTCCAGGAAACTCCTTCCGCTGTCTCTTTCAGGCTGGCTCCCCACCTGGGTGACTAAATACAATGAAAATGGGTGTTTGACATCTTCCCAGAAGAGGCACAAAAAGACAGCAAAATCAGGCTGGTAAAATGCTGAATAAACAAATGAAAGCGTTTGGTCTGAATATGAATGACTCGAAGGGAGAAGGGGCCCTAGGAGACCTCCTCTAGGGAACGATGGACGCCTCAGAATTGAAGTTAAGACTATAGGTGGGAGGCGGCGCCACCGTGCACAGGGGTGAGGGAGTTGTCTTAGCAAAATCTGTCATGCGGGCCTCTGGGGACTGTCAGGAGATGATCTGTGTCACCTGCCGATTCTACCTCACTTCAGTCCATGCCAGGTGGCGAGAGCGCAGGTGTGAGAAGGTAGGCCGGCCAGAGAAACCGGGACGTTGCGGGGAGCCCAAGCAACAGGTGGGGGCCACTGTTAAGGTCAGGGAGGTTCCTCCTACCGCCAACTTCCTGCGGTGGCCCCCCAGTACAGGTGGCCCGGCTAACCACTAGCCACACAGGCTCGAGGCAGGGGCCACGCCGTGTGCAGGGAACTGAACCACAGGCGGCTAACGCGAACGCACCGCCCCAAGTCGACCGATTGCCAGTGCGTGGGGCACTCACTATGGAGCCCAAGGCTCCTCCACATTCAGCCACTGTCCTGGGCCCCTGGCTCTCGGTGCCAGCGTTTGCGTGGGTTCTCCAAACCAGTGAGCCCCCTCGAAAGAGTTTTGTTTAAATGTAAAAGAGACTTAGTCCCAAGACAGTGGACACCAACGCTGCACATGGATGTAATTCCCTCGTCTTCCGTCAAGCTCCCAGAGGCCCTGCAGTTCTCCCTACTTCTGAATTTTCACTTTTGTTCACTCTAAGTCTAACCTAAAGTGTACCGTATGCCTTTTTGCAGCCAAAGTTATTAATATTTGCATTTAGGGTTGTGGAGAATGTGAATCAAAATAATAAACAAGAAGAGAAATATTTTCCTGAATTTGGAAGTTTGTACTTCTTGGGGTCGTGAACTCTGCTACTGCTACTTGACAATCCAGAAGGCTCCTTGTGCACACAGGATTCAGGCTGCTTCCCCAGCAGTCCCTAGGGATGTGTGTGGCTCCGGTCTACACCCAGGGAAGCTGACTGGTCCCAGATCTCAGGCCAGTAAGTTACAAGAACCCGGGAAAAAAACTATGATCAGCCGTGCTTCTGCAAAGGAACAGATCTCCAGATTCGCACTTCTATGGTTAGGATGCACTGTAAATTCAAAGTTACCTAACAGAATGGAGGATGTGAAAGATAAAGATGAACTAAAACACCATTCGTTAGAATCGGAATCTTGGGAAAAATCCCACAACTAGACATATTTGAACTTGTCCCTTTTTTGTTGGTTGGTTTCAAATGTTTAAAATCTTGAAGTTTGACTTCATAGCAATTTCACCCTGGTCTGACCCCCAATACCTGTTGGATGACACCATGTGGCACCGCCTGGCATTTTTACACAAGGAAAGCCTTCGGAAATCTAAAGATTTTAGAAGCAGCAGCTCCTTCTTAAGGCTGGTAGATAAATCAGTTGAGGCTTTGCCGCATCGGAGGGGAGCTTACGACTTTGCCTTAGGCTTGCGGGAGGGACTGAACTTGCCCGGCAACTTGATCAAGCGGGAATCCTCCTCCCACCTCAGACACGCAGTGAGTTTCGACCTCTGCGCCGAATCTGCTCTACTTCCGTGCACCCAGGGAGAATTTGCAGTCTGCAGGGCTGCTAGGCTGGTACAAGGATGTTCGCATGCCAACAGGCAAGACCTAATGTCCCGCGGGGTTCTGGAGACTTTGCAAGAGCTTTAGCAGTTCTACAGCACCAGCCTAGACTGGTTCAGAAACTGACATGGTTTAGAGCTCTGGTTATATGGAGGTAACATACAGCTCCCTCTTGTTCCTACCAACTCCTTCAGCTGTCACACATCTCCCCAGTTCTCACATAGGTTCAATGCCATCTCTCCCTTTCCACCTGCTGGACTTGGCTGTGACCATGTGGCCTTAGCTGCTGCGGATCCCCTGGGCGCGCCAGGGGTAGTAACTCACTGGGCAGAGGGCCTGTCCTTGGCGCCGGCGGCTCCCCTAAGGCCCCACTCATGCCGGCGGTTGCAGATACTGGGTGCTCTTGGCATTCTCAAGAGCGCAGGAAGAGTCAATTTTAGGTGCTTTGGGCCACTAAGTATCCGCGGCAAGCCGAAGCCCCCGATCTGGGACCAAAAGAAGCCGAAGCTGCAGACAGTGTCAGCGGGATCCCAGCAGAAGAGGGTGAGGCTGAAGCCTTCCCGGGGCGCGGGCCGAGTGCTGGGGCGAGGTAGTCAGCTACCCGCTGAGACCGACCCAGAGACGACGGATCTGAGGGAGAGAAAGAGGGATGGGAGAAGGAAGAGAGAGAACTCTAAGGTCTGGTCAGTCCCGATGAACGTAAGGATGTAGGACTTAGACAAAGAACAAGGGTCAGCTGGAGTCAGTGCCCCTTGGTTACTGCTCACTCTGGACCCAGAAGATCACAAAGAGATGGGAAAAATTTCGACTAAAAGGAGAAATTTAAGACCAAAACCAAAACACAACCAGAAGGCCTGCAGCTGGCTCAGGCCGCGGAGAAGCCAAAAAGCCTTTTCCTAGTCGCGTCGAGGCCTCCTCCGAGGGGCGACCCGCTCTCTGGGTAAATATTTATTCAGTGGGAGACTGGAAGCCAGCCGGACCCGAGAGTGTGAAGAAGGGGGGCTGCACCGAGTGAGAGGAACCAGTACACTCGGCGCTGGCCGGATCCTAGTGTACACCCGCCCGAGGGGAGCATGGGCCGGGGACTCTGGGTGCAGCTTGGCCCAGGCGTGTGGCTGGGGAAGCTTTAGACCCCAGCACCACCGGATCGACCGGACTCCGCCCTGCCCTCGCGGACCCCAGTCAGATGCTGTGAAGTCTCCATAAATCTGTCAGCCGTCCCAGTGCCGCGGGCAGTCACCTGCGGCGCCCCCTTCCCGGCACTAGAGCGGCCGGCAGAGAGACTCGGAGAAGCAACAGGAATCTAGCCGGGCAGACTGTACCCAGACCCAAGCACTGCAGGTTGTGCGGAACACGGGGACTCCTCCCTGTATCCCCAACCTGGACCGACTCCAGGAAACCTGCTCCTGCGGGTCTACAGGTCAGTGATGACTGCGGATGGGAGGACAGGGCGAGAGTGGGGGGTGCGTATGCGCGGGAGAGAGGTTGTTCTATTCCGAGTTGCAGTTATGACAGGCAGAGCTAGCAGAAAATATTAAGGAGCTGATTCCTCCAACTTGCCCCCTGCTGGGGACACGATCCCCCAAGGGAGGTCCAGGCGATGGTGCCCGCCTCTTGTCCACTCGGAGGAGTTTCAGGGATTGCAAGACAGAGTCCAAGGTCCGGGACTGGGATTTTCACAGTGCATTGACTTCTAGCCGTCTGGGAGAAAACGCAGTAAAGGCAAGACCTTTCAGGATGAGTTGGGGTATTGCGCGCGGTGCAGAGAGAAAAACAGGCCCAGCTTCTCCAGAACTCTGGCCCGCTGCTATGTCCCCGTCTTGCAGGGTAAGTGGCCAACTGAGTTTCCCAGAAACTGCAGCGGCAAGTGACAGCCAGAAGCTCGCCCCGCGCCCGGGGAGAGGGAGGGTCCGCCCAGGACCGCCGGCCCTGCAGGATCTTCGCTGCGGGAGGGGGCGGCCGCTAAAAGGAGCAGTCTCGGGGATTGGGGAGGGAGACAGCCTTCAGGGGTCCTCTGCCCCAGGCAGATCCGGAGTGGGAGAGGAGGACAGGAGGCGCCCACACACTGACCTGCGGCCTGGACTTGGAGGGACTGTGAACGCACCAGCCCAAGGAGAAGCCGCAAGCGCACGGAGAGGAGCAGAGCGCGACCGGAAGATGCTTGGAGAATAGCCCCGCGGTCTCTCCACCGTCTCATCAAGGAGCCTTACGGTTCAAGAGTCTCTCCGTGACTCCACGAGGTAGCTAGAATGGCAGCGGGTTGGGTCGGGCCCGAGCTCGGAAATGCGTCCCGGCGTTCTGAGGGTCCGACAGCGACGGGACCTGAGCCCTGCGGGCGGTGGGATCGGCCCCACCGGCTGAGAGAGCTCGTCGCCCGCTTTCTCCTTGCGAGGGCAGGGGAGGGGCCTGTTGCTGTCTGAAATCCGCTTTTAATTCTCCGCCTGCCTGTTTCCGATCACCCGGGGTTGGTTTTTCTGTTTGCTCACTCCTTCTATTACAGTAAAAACAATCGACATTTCTTTTCAGTTTCCCCATATTAGCGTCACTCAGTAATTGTTCCCCACCCCCCTTACCCCACGCGTTGACGGCGAGCGGGATTGCTGGTATTCTCGCATTTGGAAGCTTTCCGAGCATATAAGCAAATCTTTCCTAAAGACTTTAAAGTAAAAATAAATAACGGCCCGGGAAATTGCCGTGACCCTAACATTACTTTCTGAATGCAAATTACACCCATTTTTCAGTTTTCAACAGTGGAATTGCTTTCAGAAGGACAGTGTGGAGCTCCATGTGATATGATTATGTTTGTTTATTAAATCCGCAAATGAAAGAGAACATATTTTTATGCAGGGGGCAAAACTCTGGGCTGCGGGATTGCAAGAGCGAACAAGGATCGGATCCCAACAGAGGAAGGGGGGAGCGGCCTAGGGGCAGGGAGGGTCCCTGAGGGGAGGCTGAGCTGATCTAGCCAGAGGGAGGGGGATTTCGTCTTGCCAGGGTGGCAGCATTAGCAGAAGTTGCGCAGCTTGGTGAGGAGGACGCAGTACATGGTCACTATACAGCCGTGAGCTGCAGCGCTCAGGAGAGGTGCAGCTGCGTGTGGGAAAAAGCAAGATTGCTGGTTTGAGACCCTGCCCTCAGGCGTGAGGGCTTTGGGGCTGCCTCCTTCCAAAGACCCTATTGGCCTAAATGCTGTCTGGAAAAGATAAACGAGAACCAGGCCAAGCCTCTAAACCCTGGTTTCAGGACTCACATGAAACCCTTCGGGGGCTCCCACTGTGGTCTGAGTTATGTTGAATGCAGCTTTATTGCAAGGTCCAGGTTGCCTGCAGGCTGTGAGGCCCAGCCCGCTGTTCTCTGATCAGAGCCGGGCCTCTGCCCTCTAGGCCCCAAGCTTCGGCTGGGCCCGAACTGCTGATGGAGGGACCAACCCACTCTAACTTCTGGCTTCCGAGGAGTCTGAATCAACCCTCAGGCCGGAGTCATCTTGACGGACACCAGAGTTCTCCCATTTTCAGTGACCCAGGGCTCACTCACTGCGCGTTTCCTCTAGGTGGCATGACGCCCTTGCGAGTCGCCCCCAGTCCTGTGCAGTCTGGCGAGTCCTCGCACCTGAGCAGCGTACCGGGCGATAGGGGGTTGGTGCGCTGCAAAGTCTAGGCGCTGTGTTTCCAGCCTGTCGCCTTCCCCGAGTTCACCCCGCCACCCACCAGCCCCGTGCCGACTCCGAAAGCAGAGACTGGTGTTGCATAGTCCTAGCTAATCCCTCAAAAACAGGAAGCGGAGGCTGGGAGCAGAGGGTTAGCGTCGGAGTCACAGAAAATTTCCCGCAGTCTTCTAGTACCCCAGCCGCCTCTCCCGGCCACCGCACCTTGTCACAGCGCCACCTATAGGAACCAGATTAGATCGCGCTCCCACTGCAGTTTTTGACAAGACTGGGAACCGCCTTTGAAAATCCACAGAACTTCAAAGCCCGACATTTTTGGTACCCCCTTTCAGATCCCTCTGCACCCTCAACTCTCCATTGACTCCAAAGCTCCCCACCATTCTCCACCATGCTCCAAGGGAAACCCGATCATGTCTTTTCATGATTCACCGAAAACCCACCTTCCATGCCCTACCGGGCTGGATTCTCTTGCGGCCCCCAGGGGCTACTCAAGGACACTGGTAGTGAGCTGTCCTTGCGCCAGGGCGGGAAAGCTGGGGGCAGCAAAGAAACTCTGCAGGGAAGGGTGTGGGGAGTGATGGACCCATTCTTCTCCAGTTCATCCTACAATTTGCTGAGGGCTCACGTCTAACACAACAACCGTCCCAAGGAGGTATTATTCTAGTTCCCGTTTTACAAGACATTAAATAAGAGCACACAAGACACTTGGATTAAACGAAATCATATTGTTAACTAACAGGGGGAAATCTGAATTCCACCATGTCCCCATTGTTGTTCTCTCCATTCCCCTAATCTGCAGGAGCACCTCACGCTGGAGCCCCCAAAGAAGCCCCCATACCGCAGGTGTCTACATTGAAAGTGGACACTCTTCTACCCACCTCCACACTTTAGAAGACAGAATGCCGCCCAAGGCCGGACCCAGAACCTGTAGCAAAGAGGATCTGCAACCTTGTCCTCCTCACTACGGGCCAAGAATCCACGCCGAGGAGGTCGCAGATGACTGGGTGAGGGCGGGAGACTGCCTGCACGTCTCCTCCTGGCCCCGGCCATCCAGGGCATCGAGGTGAGGTCCGCAGCCACTGGGGCGGTGCACAACATGTTCCAGGAGCCCCGTGGCCGAGCGGCGCACAGAGGGGCATGGAGAGGACCGGGAAATACCCTGCTCTTGACTGTAATTTGTTTCCCGAGGGCCAGGACATGCCCGTAACTCTCAGTGCGCACTCAGAGCATCAACTCAAGCACCGAAAAAATCCACCTTTGCCTTCTCGGGGATTCTTTCTGGGGTATGCCTGTGTGTGTTTCTTTTTAAGACCACTATAGTGGGAACAAACCAGGAGGTGCCGAGTTGCAATAAAATTAGAACCCATAATTAACACAGAGAGCTGGGCCCAAGTGGCTCGGAAGTGCACGTGGTGGAGTCAGTTGGCCTTCCTCCGCGGAGTCCGGGCTACAGTTGCGTTTTCTTTCTTTGGAATGCATCTTGGAGTCAGGATCAACTCCTTTCATTCCCCGCAAAGAGCGAAAAAATAAATCATTTCATTTATAAAAAACGATAATGATAAAGAGATTTCAGCGCACCCTGGGAGAGGTGGTAGCCAGAAGAGAAAGCCCGGAAGGTTGTTAGGGGCAGGGGTCACTTTTACTGCCTTGGGAAAATGCATTTTAGCTGCGGCCTATGCGGAATTCGTTCCGTAGGGATTGGGGATGCGCCTCCGAGTCGAGCCCGAGGGCCAGAACTGCGAAATCTCAAGCTAGTGTTTTCAGGTTTCGTACGAAAAACTGGATCCATACCAGGACCTCACCGTTCGCATTTTGGCGGAGATCACGAAAGCTCTACGGGCCAGGAGGAACCTTGGGGCTAGGGCGGGGCATTCCTGCAACCTCCTGCGCAGGGGTCCTACGCCTCAGGTCTTCTTCCTGGCTGGGGTTGGCCCTCCCGGGAATTGGGCAGTCTCTAATAGGCTCCTCTACCTGCCGGCTGTTCGCTCCAAGAGGTGGATTTGCGGGGTCCAGGGCGAACCCTTTCCTCTTCCCTTTGCCAGTCAGTGCACCTCCTGCCTAAGTAAAAATTCTGCCCTCACCAGGACCAACGAAAGAGCTGACCTCTCACTTCCTCCACAGCGGCTGTGGCTTTCTAGACAAGCTGCGTGTCTGAGCCAGTGGGAGAACAGAGTATAACCACCTCTCCATGGGCACGATTGGAAGGCAGTTCTGGGAAAATTGTGAAAGGACCCAAAAATGTTTTCAATGGACACACAGAGGCTAAGGGAGAGAAATGTAAAAATGAAATAAATATAATTGCAAAAGTGTTTAACTCTTTAATAAGCAAAGAGGGGTAAAACACAGTACCATCCTTGCAGAGTAAACCAATTTTGCCAGCAGGTACAAACTGTTGTGTTTTTTTCTAACGAGAGAGGGGGAAAAATGCTGCTTGCATATGATTCACATTTTTCATCAATAAAATGTTTTAAAAGTAATATGAATTAGCCCAATTTTTTTTTTTAGTGGGGTGGGGGGAATCAAGCAAGTGTTGCTGATTTTATTCAATAGATGCATTGTCTTTTGCACAGAGGTAAGAAATAATTTGTAAATGTTGTTTATAAAGTGAAGCTACCTACACATTTTTAAATCTTAAAGATGTTTAAGTTCATAATGTCATCGCATAATCCATTTTGGTAGTACGTTTATTAAAAATCATATTCTTGGCAGGACATTTAATAAAAATCAGACTAATTTGCAAGGAAGGGCATAGTAGACAAAAAGGACAAAGAAATCTCTTAAGTAGAAAATTTAGAAAAATAAAGAAGAGTGTTTAGACAATACTAATCCTTCATGTTTTATTCCAATTCCTACAGTTCTGTTTACTGTAGTTCTTATGCATTAAAGTGCTACAGTTTGGGTTCTGTTTCTATGCGATATTCAGACTGTAAATTTAATGGCTGCAGGGGGAGAGGAAGGATTGCGAAAACCAGAGATTAGCATCAGAAATGCTGGACCAGCGTCCTATGCATGATGCAGCCATACCACTGAGGCTACCATTCTTGTCAGACTTCTAGGGTGGATATAGAGGACTGCGGAAGAAGGCTAGTTCTATTTCCTGCAGGATCAAAATGCCAGCCCAATACATTGGCTGACCAGTGAGCCACTTCTTAGAAGGATAGAAAGCCAAGGTCATGGCCACAGGGGACCTTTAAAAAACCCCATAACACCTTCCTGCAGGACCAGAGGTGTGAATCTGATGTTCTGGTGAGCTGACAACACAGATTCCCTTAGCAGTTTTTATTGCCTGGGTGATTCATATTCAATTCCTTTGGGATTGAGTTCTGCCCGGCCACATGGTTCCATTCTTGGAGACACCCCTTTCACTAGGGGAAGAAATAATGATCCCATTACTCCATGTAAAAAAACCTTCATAATGCCAGCTTAAGGCTAAAAATGAAATCCCTGAAAGTCAGAAAATAGAAAAGTCAAAATTCTTTTAGTCTGTTCAAATCACCCTGCTTCCTGGGCTATATAATGCATGGTACATTTACAAGCCTCCCCAGCAAGGCCATTCCAGCAACCAGGCACTGCTGCTGCTGTGTTTAAAGGGGAAACACTGGAGCACCACTTGACTGGGCAGATTTTCCATTTGCAGTTTGAATGTTTCATGCCAGTAGATTTCAGCACTTTCTTGCTAAAGTACTATACCGCATGCATTGGCAAATGGATTTAAAACTTAAATAAAGCAAATTAACTTATAGGTAACCAAAAGCAATTCAAAACAAGAAACAGACACTCTGCAAATGTTTTACATACCTCGAAGATTTTCCAGGTACCTAAAACTCTCTAAATCCAGCTGTATCATTCTAGAACAGTGCTACACATTTCTCCAACTCTGACAGAAAATGAAGTTCTTCAATGGTAATTGATGCAAATAGGTATATTTTCTTCAACACTTCCCTAATTTTTATTTTAGAATTAAACATCCATCCAGTTTTCCCAAGAGGAAAAAATACAGTCAGTAGAAAGATGTGTTATTTAAATTCTGTTTTGAAAATTCAGACATAGCTGATTTATGGATTATAACTTCCAGAAAACGTCTCCCCACCTCTTATTTCAATTTTAAAGTAGCTAAAAGTATGAGTTTTCTTTTAGAAACAGACTTATCTATAATATTTTAGCTGTGAAACAAAATTATTTAAGACTTTCTGTTTCTCTTACATCAGAGGGGATACACACACACACACACACACACACTCACACACATATATATATATATATATGCAGAAAACAGAGGGTTAACCTGGTAGAGTTGTGTGTAAGTTGAGCCATGGCTTCTGGCCACAACATGCACATGATCTGTGTGTTTCATCATGGAACTGCTAAGGCACATGAGGGTTTTGGGGGATAAAGGTATTAGGTACATAGGAGACATCATTATTTCTATTAGAGCAATTAGTCTCATGGAGAAATATATACCCTTAGGGTAAAATATACATTGAGTTCTGTAAAAGGAATGAATAACATACACTTGGACATCACTGCATAAAAGCTGCACTTTTTTCCTCTACAGGAACATTTTTTTGTGTCAATAAAAATGATGAAGGCAAAGCTAGGCAGCCTGGACGTGTCACCAGAACTCAAGGCATCATTTGGGATTTCACAACTCTATGACCCAGCTGTCCAAAAAAAAAGAATCTCAAACATATATTTTTAAGCCCTCCTGAAGACATGCTTCTCATTATACAGCTAAGCCTCAATTAACCAGATAACTCAGGAAAGTATTTGAAGGAGGACATGGTGTCTCCTGAACATTTTCTAATGTCTTTGAACGAAACGGAATATAAGAAAAGGAAGTGTGTGCATGTTGTGCTGTACCTTACAATTTTTTGACATGAAAAACACTTTAGAAATCAACTCAGGTCATTTCCATGCCTTCCTCAGAATATAGTATAAGAGGAGTGGTTCAGAAAAGTGAATCCAAATGAATGCTTCTTTGATAACCACACCTTTCTGGTAAATATAATACTTAGGTAGAGCAGAATGGGGATCATTATATATTAATGTGACAATACTGAAATTCAAGATAGTCTGAAAAGCTGGTTCTTGGGTGAAGAACAGTGTTTTAGGAAGGAGGATGAAAAGGGAAGAGGGAATTGTTTTTGTCATAGATTAAAGAAAAGACATTTTTTCTCCCTTACCCTAATCCACCCCCACCACTCCAGGCATCTAGGGAAACCCAAATGAATGCTGGGATTAATAGCAGAGGGATATAAACATTGTAAATTAAATTCACTGCTATTTTTGCTACAACAAATAGTGCCAACAAGTTTGCGTATATGTGTGTGTCACAATACATTTAATCAACTCATTTATAAGAAAAATTTGTCAACTTATCTCTGAAGATAACCCACAGTATGAGATTTTCAGAAACATGTCAAGTTCAAAGGACTGAATTTAGACCCCTTATTTCCTTCTTAAGTCTGCTAAAGATACGTGTTCAGCCTATGGGCTGCATTGTAGGTCCATAGGCCTTTTCTTCCCTGTCCTTCCTGGAAGTCAGTACTGACTTGCGGAAACACAAAATCTTTATTTTGATGCATGTTATCACTTCTGTCTAAGAACCTGGCATTAAGAAATGGTAATGAAAATTACTGCAACCTGTACCAGCCAACTAGGGAAAGTTACAGACACTAGGAGAGTTTGCTTTTTATAGTACTTTATCCTACACTTCTCTCTTGCCTTAACTGCATCCCCACTCCTTTCTCTGAGATTCTTTCTTTCTCTCTTTCTTTCTTTCTCTCTCTCTCTCTCTCTTTCTTTCTTTCTTTCTTTCTTTCTTTCTTTCTTTCTTTCTTTCTTTCTTTCTTTCTTTCTTTCTTTCTTTCCTTCTTTCTTTCTTTTCTTTCTCTCTCTCACACTCCCCTACACATTCTGCACCCATAACTCCCTAGAAGAAAGCAGCATTTTACATAGGATTTTGGTTTTTAAAATGTTCTTTTCTAGTTAAAATTCCAAGAAATATTTGAAGGCACACCAGAAAACTAAGCATAACATTACCAAGAAGAGTTCCAGCAAGGTTATAAAGCAGTTAGCTTTCTTCATCCAGATTCCTAAAGCCATCATAAATGCGTATATGCCTGGATTTATCTTGGAGCTTATATTTTAAACAATCCGTGAAAAAGTACATCCAGACTTTTACATGTTTTGGAGAAATTAGCATGCAGCTAACACAAAGTCAACCTTTGCCATCTGTATTTGCTCACAAATCCCCAGAAGCAGGTAGACTGACCTTAGCTACACCGCATTAAGGAAACACGAGCTTCCACCAATCCAAAGTGGAGTTTGGGGCGATGAGAAGCCACTCAAAGTTATCAGAGTTCTGTGGCTGTTCATTGATCCATGGTTTAAGTCCATTCATACAGTTGGACCAGACATGATGATTTTGACAAACTCCAGTTTATCTCCTGGAGCTTTCTTGGAACATCAGTTTGGGTTATTTTCTGTAGTATAGTTGTACGTGCCAATCTCAGGGCAGCTGCCTTTCTTTAAGCTCATGACTGAGGGTGGCGAAAGGTATTGATTAGTCATCTAACCTCTTAATAGCTGTAAATACCAATTGAATATTTTGAACAACTCACTCTTCAGGTCACATGACAACATGTGGCCATTTGCTTCTTAGATTTCTAATGCATAGCTCGGGGAGCAAATACTCTTTAATAATTGTTAAATATATCTTACAAATCTTCCAAAGAGGAAAAAGTCTCCATCCAAATTTAAACCCAGGTTATGTGCTAAAAATGGACAGTTGGAACTAAAACATAGCTGTCATTATCTTTTCTACAATAACACTTACACACTATTATCTTTTCTGCAATAACGGAGCATTAAAGAATAAAATGTAAATTTTACTGCTTTATTTGCAGGGATGAAGGTCAGAGTGTCAAATTGCAGATTTCAGATTCTCAAAAATGGGCCGCTGTGTTTAACCTCCTCAACTTCTTTTCTCCACTTATAAGAAGGAACAAAATAAAATGTTTTGTGGAAGTTTATATTGAAATGAGGTCAGGTAAACTAATGACTGCTTGGTATTTTATGACAAGTTTTATAACCTTGGAGTTGCCATAACTTTCAAACGATCATCAATAAAGTTTTATTGCAAAAGGGTCGCCATGTGTCTGAATGCTTTTGCACATAGTAAAGCTATGCTGCCCCATTGGCTTAGCTCACCAGCCCCTTTTCACCCCAGCCATAAAGTCCTCTTCTTTTTTATTGGAGGTTGAAAAGTCCCCAGGTCTGCTCTCCTCCATCAGGTTGCCAATGTGGGAAAGACACAGAAATTAAACTACATCATTAAATAACTGTACACAACCAAATCTTCAAGAATATGTAATAAGATTGCTTTTTAATAAAATAATTTAATTTGGATTTAAATGGATTCCATTTAATAAAATAAATGACATTGGGAGAGGGAAGTGAGATGAGAGTTTCCTCCAGAAACATGTGTTTGAAAGCTAGATAAGGCCTATCAGTCTAACCGATATACCCAGAGGGCTGCCATTAAATAATTAGGTGCTTAAGGACCGATAATGGTCTCAAGACAAAACAACGAATTGCTAAAGACTCTTCGAGCTGACTGACCGGAGGATCTTAACGATTTAAGAGGCCTCGTATTGCGTCCTAACCTGAATTTTCCCACGGAAGGAAGGGTTGGGCTACAGCTCTTGCTTGCCCGATTGCCGCCTAATACATTCCCTAAACGCTCCCTAAAGCCAAACCAAGAACTGCAAGCGTCCAATTCATGGCATCAGCTGTCAGGTTCAGGTTCGGGTCCGCCTACAACAGCTCTTCCTTGTCCTCTGCCGAATGCTATGTGGAAATGAAGCCGAGAATAATGTCCTGCAATTTAGATGAACAGAACAGTAAGAAAGATTGTATGAAACGAAGCTTCTACTGACGCGCTCTTCAGACAGGTATTCCGCAGGCGAGGGCTGTGAGCCTGAGAGAATGCAGGAGTGCTAGCAGAGCGGCGGGAGCGGAAGGAGAGGCAGGACGAAAGTTGGCAAACCGTCCCATCTCGGGACTTGAGTGCAAGAGCCTGCCCCGGAGTCGGGCAGGTCTCCAGGGTGAGAAGGTCCCAGCTCCGGCAGGTCCCCCACCTCTAACCTTCCCTGATTTGCCTGGTTGCTCTCGGGGAAGGCACTGGTAAATACCGCCCTCTCCCGGATTTCCTGAAACTCTCACCAGCGAGCTGAACCCGCTCCTTCCCACGTTTGGCGCCCAGCACTCTGCGTCTGCGCCCACTGCGCGTCACCTTCCCTATGGCCGAGACCACTGAGCCTGGGATCTGCGGATGGAACAGGACCTGAGCCGCTGCTGGACCCTGCAACTTGGCTGCGGAGAGCGCGCGACCACAAGCGTCGTTTCTCACTAGGCTACGCGAGAGCCGGCTCATCCCCGCGGGTCCCCGCCTGTCCTTGCCAGCCCGGGCCGGCCCCGCGATAGGTCCACACTCCGCAGGTCTTCCTGGACTCACGAACTGCCTACTCCCACCCCTAAAGAGTTCAGACCTGACGGCCCTCTTATGGTGCGTGGCCGCCACCCCGGAGCGGAATAGGGGGATCCCCATGGCGGAGGAGACGCCGTGGACGAATCGGCTCCCAGCTCGCCCCACATGTTCTACAGGTCACTAGCCGAGTCCCTACCCCGGGCGCTCCCATGAGGCACCAAGAGCCCCCACGGCCCAGGGAAGGGCCTGGGTCCTCACTGCTGGAGCCGGCCCCAGACGAGGACACGCAGGTGTCGGGGTCCCCAGCACCCTCCGTATGCGCCGAGAGCCTTAAATGGGGTTCTGAGGTCGGCGCCAGGCACATGGATCACCCCGCGCCACGGGCCACGGCTCAGAGCGCCTGCGAAGCCCGGCTGCCAGGTCCAGGACGCGGCCGGGCGGGGCCCACTCGCTCCCGACGGTGTTGGCGCGGCTGAAGTCGGGCTGGATAAGGCGGGCGGCCGGCACTGAGATGGGCTGTGGCGCCACCTCCCGAGGACACCTCGCCGGAGGTGCGGCTCCAGCTTGGCCAGCGCTGAGACTACTTGGCTGTAGCGCGAAGGCCCCCGTCCGCGCGACTTCCCGTAATAACGCCGCGAAATGCTTCCAGAAATGCCTGTAGTATAGTGACTGAGCCAGTGGTCGGCGTTAGTCTTCCCCAAGTGCTGAAAGAGGATCTCAGCTCCCAGGGATGAGCTACGTACCCACACACGCATCCTGGTCTCTGTGCCCCCGCCAGGGGAAGCGCAGAAATGCGGAAACTCCCCGGGACGCCACTGCCTCGTATCACCTACCAAGGGAAGTTACTTTTTTTCCGGGATCACAGACCCCCCACTTCATGTCCCCAAGTCTCCAGCAAGAAGTGGGAGAGGACGTGTGTGGCTCCCCCAAAGCAGGCTCCAGGTTGTCCCGGGGGAAAACCCTCTGGAAGGGACCTTGCTCTGCTTACCCAACCTGAGCAGGGCCTGCCTGGCTGTGGTCATCTCCACTCCGGCCTCAGGGACGAACCCAGCCGCTCTCTACACCACCACTGGAAAGGAGAGACCCTTTCCTCTTGTATATGCCAAGGAGGTTAGACTTTTTTTTTTTCCCCCCAGAGTAACATTTAAAAAAGAAATTAGATCAGACAGAGGGAACAAAAGTTCTCAGAAATATAGAAAGAACAGTTTTCTGAGTTAGGTTTCTGATGCTAATTACAATCAAGACTGTTGCGAACCTCATTCAGGAGTTCTTTTCCATGGCTTCATCTTTGACTCAGTTTGAGAACTTGGGCTTCTCTGTCAGTGAGCACTGTTCACCTGAATAGAAAAATAGCAGAGTGCTAGGTAATTTCCGCCTCTGCACTGCTGTAAGCTGCTGTAAGCGCATCTTATTAAGATCAGCTAAGGCTGTGAAGGGAGAATCTCAGTGTGGAACTCAAGAGATGGATCCTTCTGTCCAGTTATCTCTGCAGAACAACTCTGGGTTTGTTCTTGCTGTAATTATGCAGCCATTTTAATGCTGACCTGAGGAGGCATAGCAGCCCTTTTAAAACTTTGCCCAAGGAGCCATAAGTACCGATTTTCCTTACTCTAGAATAGCACGCTTATATGTTTAACACATATTTATTGAGAACCTGGTATGTGTCAGGCACTGTGTGAGGTGCTGGGGTACAATGACAAAAGAGAAAGACGTGGCCTCACAGACAAGATGAAACATCTGGCTGACAGGATACTCCTCTTAGCTCAGGTTCTCTGTAGGGCTGGCTGTTGCTTGCTGGCAAAGGCAGATTTTCTTTTCCATGCTTAAGGACACTGAAATACAAATCCTCTTTAGAAGTTAAGGAGAAGGAGGCCACAAGGGAAGTGGATTTTCCAGCCAAGCTGAAACTTAGCTTCCACATTCCTGAACCCAGGTAGCTAAGGACCGATCTCTTGTTTGGATGATTTACCTGATGTGGTATGGTCTTCCTTGCTTCCTGTAGCTTCCTTCCTTCCTTCCTTATAGCTTCAGGAGGACAATAATATCATCAAAAGGCAAAAATACCCAGCCAGAAAAAGAGATGTCCATAAATAGTGGCAGGCAGCTGGTACTTCACAATGATACCCTGTTGTAACACAGCAAACCCTGCAAGTGCTGGTACCCAGTCAGTAGGGCAGGGCCACTTGTCTGTTCATCTCTCTGCTTCCTTCTTTCCTAAAGACAATTCCCCATTCACACTGTGTACCCTTTGATGTCCTACTGAAGATGTTCAACAGGCCCACTCAAACAAAGATGGGCAGGAGACCATGTCTGGACCCTTCAACACGGAATTTGGAAAACCCCAAAGGCCAGCCAAAAGGAAAGGTCCTGGATAACAGGCATCAACTTTCATATGGGGAGAAGGGCTGGAGGAGAGGAGTGGGAAGTGCAGTAGAGCCTGGGGAGGGGGTTGTGGTGGATTTGGCTCCAGGCTTTATCCCTTTAACCTTTCCCTGTCACTCTTTTCAGAGGCCTCACTTCCTGCCCTTAAATGAAAGCCACAAACCACAGTTCTTGCAAGGCCAATAAACATAATTTCCTTTTTTGATAAGGCTGCCAGAATGAGGGGATGCTTATATCTTACTTTTGCACACGTTGCAGTTTTGTAAAGCATGCTTACATATATTATTTCATTTATTAATCTTGAAAAACTTTCACTGTCTGCATATGTGGAATTGGAGACACAGAGACATAAAGTGACTTTTATCTAAAGTGGAAGTTAGCAGAGTTGGGAGAGCTTCAGAGTTGTATTTCAATATGGCATTTGACAAAGTATTTTATGGTAACCTTGGGACCAATGTGGCCTGGATGATATCATGGTTGAGTGGCTCATTCATTCATTCTTTGAAATAAACAGCTTTTCTTTTAAGCATAGCCTATGTGTCAGGAACTGAGCTTAATAGTGGAGATACAAAGATACGCTATTGTGCTTAATGAGCTCATAGATAAGTGAGAGAAGAGACATGTAAAAATATAATCACAGTAAGGCAATAATGTAATGGAATTAGATTCAAAATGCTATGGAATACAAGAGAGCACCAAAGGGTGGTCTTAGGCTGATGAGAGCTTGTTGGAATGCTCTCATATGTAGAAAACATGACATTAGAAAAGTTAAGAAATGTGACAGCTGGGTATGGTGGCTCACACCTGTAATCTCAGAACTTGGGGAGGCCAAGGCGGGAGGATCACTTGAGCCCAGGAGTTTGAGACCAGCCTGGCCAACGCAGAGAGACTTTCTCTACAGATTTTTTTTTTTTTTTTAATTAGCCAGGCATGGTGGTACGTGCTTGTGGTCCCAGCTACTTGGAAGGCTGAGGTAGGAGGATTGAGCCCAGGAGGTCAAGGCTGTGGTGAGTCATGATGGTGCCAGTGCACTCCAGCCTGGGCAAAAGAGTAAGACCCTGTCTCAAAAAAAAAAAAAAAAAAAAAAAAAAGACTATAAATAACACTAATCAATATATGAGTAAATATAGAATTCTACACTCAGATACAAAATAATTGAACCAGTGTATAAGGATACTGTCAGGGATGGCAGTTTAGGTAATTTCAGGGCCTACAGTTGATTGTAAACTCAGCATGAGCCTAGAATATTAATGTTCTTAGTTTGTGCAAATAGAGGTGGAGTATTCAGCATAAAGGTTATTTTCTTTACCGGGGTGGGAACGTGGCTTGTTTCTGGTCTCCCCAAACATTGATGGTTGATGGTATGTATGTGCAAAGGGAAGCCAGCACATGGTAAAGGATTCTAACCTAAGTCATACTATATGGCTTATGGAACTAGAATTGTTGACAGAGACTGGAAGGCTTACAAAGTATGGCATAGCTGTCCTCAGATATTTGAAGGGCTATCATGTAGAAAATATGTTGAACTTATTCTGTCAGAGGAGCTCAGCAAAGCTTTTCTCGGTTTATAATACAGAGCCTGATGGAGCAAAGTCATCCTCTATGAGCTTGACTGTCCTCCTTTCCTGCTGGATTCTAAGCTCTATGAATGCAGGGACCAATAGATCTGATTCACTCTGAAACTCCTGTGTCTTGCACATAGAAGTTAATTTCTTTCTTTCTTTCTTTCTTTCTTTTTTTTTTTTTTTTTGAGACAGAGTTCTGTTGCCCAGGCTGGAGAATAGTGGCACGATCTCGGCTCACTGCAACCTCCGCTTCCCAGGTTCAAGCAATTCTCGTGCCTCAGTCAACTGAATAGCTGGGATTACAGGTGTGCACCACCATACCCAGCTAGTTTTTGTATTTTTAATAGAGACGGGGTTTCACCATGTTGGCCAGGCTGGTCTTAAACTCTTGGCCTCAAGTAATCCTCCTACCTCAGCCATCCAAAGTGCTGGGATTACAGGTATGAGCCACTGCACCAGATGAAAGTCAATGAATTGTTTTTTGTTTTTTCTTGAGACGGAGTCTCACTCTGACACCCAGGCTGGAGTGTAGTGGCACAATCTCGGCTCACTGCAACCTCTGCCTCCTGGGTTCAAGGGATTCTCCTGCCTCAGCCTCCAGAGTAGCTGGGATTATAGGTGCATGCCACTACACCTGGCTGATTTTAGTATTTTTAGTAGAGACAGGGTTTCACCATGTTGGCCAGGCTGGTTTCAAACTCCTGACCTCAGGTGATCTGCCCAACTCAGCCTCCCAGAGCGCTGAGATTACAGGTGTGAGCCACTGCACCTGGTGGAAGTCAATGAAATTTTAATGTAGGAATGAATCAATAAATTATTCCATGTGGTTCCAAAGGAGAGAACTGAGACTCAAGGGCAAAAGTGTAGAGTTGGATGACAAATGAACCCAACTAATTTGGCTATTAGTTAGGATCATTGGTGTAAGTAATGATACATTGTTTAGATGTTTAATTTCAACCTTTGCTCACCTGTTCAGCAAGAAGCTTTTATTACCCTTAAACTTTTTCTTCCAGAAAGGATGCTAACTAAAGAGGTACATGGGCTTTAATGGCCCTTGTGTGGCATTTCAGTTCCATGAGAACTGTAGGACACACCATACATAGGTTCTTAAACATGGGAGGAACATAAGGAGGGGCTAGATCAGATCTTATTTAATCATAACTGCAATTTAGATCTGGTAAGTTGTGGTCCCCGGAGTACCTAGGTCACTTAGGGAAAATGTTGTTGGGGTTTGGCTATGCTCTTTGCTAGTTCAGTGGGTTTTGAACTTTTTCAAAGGGACCACCTGCATGTTCTATAAAGAAGATAGCAATGAACCCTAGTTGTGGAACCGTGGAACCTCTGAGTAGCCCTAGGGTTCTGAAGGGCTCAGTCCCTGAAGCGCTGGCCTGTTTTACCCCAGATGTGATGGCCATATGCCCTGACCAAACTGCAGTACAAAATTAAGCTTATGTGGAGTGACTTCCAGCTCTTATCAGACCCCAAACTCCTAATTGTTTTTAGTCATCAATTATACTTTGCTGTTTTTTGTCTACTGATCTGTATCCAGAGTTTTAGCAAGTAGCATCTTCCTTAAATTATATATGTTGGTCAGCAGATATTGGAGGCTTGCTAGTTCTTAGAGCTCATGAAGACAAATGAGAGGTGATGAGGAGTGTCACTCAGGTGCCAAAGGATGCCAAACTCTGGCCTTTAGAATACTTAATTTTTCCATAATCAAGAAGCCACACATCAGTCTCCTCATTGCCTGTTGCCTACAGCAATAGCATTCTCTTTTTACTGAACATCTCAAAATACTTGTGGATTAACATTAGACTCAAGGAAGAGAAAGGAAAGGCATCGTTAGTGCTACTTTGCTGAGGAGGAAATAAGTTATTGTCCTCTCCTTCCGTACCTCTCCATGCATAGAATTAGTTATCTGAACAATTGCTTAAATGTTGCACATAAATATCTCAATGAGAAGGCATATAAGTAATAATAATTATTATTCTATCCTCTGTGCAAGGCATTGTGCTAAGAACATCTCTTACCTTATTTCATCTTCACAATAATATATAAGAGGCTATTATGATCCTTATTATATTGATGAATAAACTCTGATGTAGGAATGTTAAGTAACTTGCTTGAAGTTACGTAAGTGTTGTGTAGTGGACTCATAATCCAGAGCATCTTCATAGCCAGGTAGAGTTACATGATTTATTTCTCTTATCTGATCCATCATGGAGGGATGGAAACCAAAGGAGTGCAACTTATTTTTTATCCAGCAGTACTTTTATTTAAGAATTTATTGTGAAAAGGTATTTTTGCCTAGGAGAGTTCATCTTTTACTTCAATTGGTTTCAATTACTTAGATTTCTTGGTGATCCAGCTGCCTTGAGAAACAACATTCTATAATACTTAGTCCAGAAAGTGTTGAACATGATCAAATAATATCCAGGTTAATCACATTTTGTATCTGATCCTGTCTGTGTCATTATTATAGAGTTAGGAAGGCTGTAAGACAGCAAGACTGCTTTCCAGTTTATCTTCCAAATCCTAAAAATAGTACCTACATCTAGTTAATAATAAGAATAGCTAGCAGTTATATAGCGCTTGCCTTATGCCAGGTACTTCTGACTGCAGTTCTAGGCCAGGAATTGCAAAATCTCTGCTAGATCTTATTCATTTTAGGAATATTTCATGGCAAAATGAAAGGTGCTAATCTGGAGTTCTGAGTAACATTGTTCCTTGGTGAACATGATAGATTATCTTCTTGAAAGGGAAGAAAGAGCCATTCAAAAAATGTGACTGTGCCAATTTACTCATTGATCTAAAGTCATATGTTCTTTCTCTTCTGTGGAGGGGGTAAAAGGGAAAAGAGATAAATTTAATATCCAAGGGCTTACAACACATGGGAAGGAATAGCCATGCAAAAACTAATTACATATAATGCAATGAGGAATGCAAAACTTTAGGATGATAAAGAATGAAATTATTATATTAAAGATACAAACTATTAATATGCTAAGTGCTTATGTGAGAGAATATAGGAAGATATCATTAATTCTGTCAGGCTAAAATCAAACACCTCTATACTTTATTCTAAGGATGTTTGCATGTTTAAGTTTTTATTGGTACAGATTATTGTGGCAGAGCCTTATGGTTGTCCTTAAGGGAAAGGTTGCTTGGTTTGTGTATGAAGGTGGGGTGGAAGGTGCATGTTCTTGGGATTTTGTTCATTTTTGTTTTGTTTTGCTTTGCTTTACTCAGAAGAGGGCTAAATTAAGCACAATGTAAGATATTTCATCTATAAGCGAGTATTAGTGTGTGCGGCTCATTGTAAGTATTCTGGACTTAGGATTTAGGAAAGCTGAATTTAGGTCTAGATTTTGTCACTAGTTACTTTGGGAGGCCATTTTCCCTCTCTGGATCATCTGTAAGACTTGAAGCTTATAACAAATGATTCATAAGGACCCTTCAAGCTCTTATGTCCTGAGATTATTTGGGGAGAAAGATGAGGGAAAATGAAGCTTTTCTCTAAGAGACATTTTTATTTTGTAAAGCCCTTAGACTTGATTACTCATGTTGAGAATGGAGGTAAAGATGGAGGAGCTGGAGATCAGATTGCTATCCGTGGTAATCTGTGTGGATGAACTGTTCTACCAAGACTTTCCTGGATCTAGTTGCAATAGACTGGCTCACGATGCACCTGAATCATGGCACAACTGGTGAAGCTGTAAAAGAATCCAAATTAACTTTATTTTGCCTAGCTCTTAATTCTTTGGAACTGTATGTTACAATTGCAGACAAGGGCTATGGTGTACAAGAGTTTCTGTAAACATGAGGATTTGGAAAACCTGTCTTTTACTATTACTCTTTCTCATCTGAAATGCCTATTTTCACTTGGACTTAAATTTCTTAAAATTTTTTGTTCATTCTTACCCTCTCTATCCTTTCTGGTCTCCCAGCCATCCAACATACATGGTCCAGGGATCATTATGTGTTGCTGCTTCCACTGACATGACTTCGCTTACACAAATTCCCAGAGGGGCAAACATTTGCACGGATATCATGAAATGTTACAGATCACTTTTTCCCATCTTCCCCCGCCCCATGTGGAATTCTCATTGGTTGCAAAGAGTTATAAATACACTTGTTCTTTGTGTCTTTTGTGAGTAAAGAGCCAAAGACACAAAGGAAAGAGCTGTTTCAAAAAAGCTTACCTTTAACATCCCTGGTGTTGGAAATGCTTAGGGGTCAGACTCAAGTGTGGGTGCACATGTGCAGCTCACATTGTGAGGTGAGAGGGGCCTCTTGCTAAGTCTCACATGCCGGTCAGAACTCGTGTTATTTTTTGTGACAGAGGAAGCCTTAAGGTTTTGATCAGCTATTTGTCAGCAAGAGCACAGGAGATGTTAATATCCATCTTAACTTGGGTGCATTGTTATGGCCTGAAAAATGACTGTGCTATGTCTTGACCCTCAGATAGTCATGTATCGCCCATGGTGATGTGAGAAATTAAAAACACAAGGTGTGCACGTGCATGTGGTGTAGGAGTCTATCTAAAACAGGGTGAATTTGGGAAGACTCCCAGCTGTGTGACTCACTGGCTTTAGTCAACCAGCTCGCTTATCTGTACAGCCTCTGTATTTCTGAGAACAAAATACTGATGGAGAGAAAGGAAGCCTGATGGGAGGACCCATTCTGTTCCTCATGGATTAAATGTTGATAGAGGAGGAAGGAATCCAAGATCAAGGCAAAGACAATAGAGATGAGAGTTCACAAAGTAAATTCACAGGGGAATTTTATAGTTCTTTTATTATTACAAAAGCAGTACATATGGTAGCAAATTAGAAAATAAAGACAAACATTTTAATAATTAAAATATCATATTCCTAAGCAACAAGAGCCATTACCATTAATTTTTAGTGTATATTATTCCACATCTTTCCCTCTGTGTGTGTGTTTGCTAAATGAGTTCACACTATACTTGCATTTTTTAGTCATTGTATTAGTCCATTTTCATACTGCTATGAAGAAATACCTAAGACTGGGTAATTTATAAAGAAAAAGAGGTGTAATGGACTCACAGTTACACATGGCTGGGGAGGCCTCACAATCATGGCAGAAGGCAAAGGAGGGGCAAAGGCACGTCTTATATGGTGGCAGGCAAGAGAGCTTGTGCAGGGGAACTGCCCTTTAAAAACCATCAGATCTTGTGACACAAATTTACTGCAATGAGAACAGCATGGGAAAAACCCACCCTCATGATTCAATTACCTCCTACTGAGTCACTCCCACGACATGTGGGGATTATGGGAGCTACAATTCAAGATGAGATTTGGGTGGGGACACAGCCAAACTGTATCAGTCAATAATCTCCACCTTTCCATTGGGATATTTTCAGTTTTTATCCCATACAACAACTAGATCAAAATCAAATTTCCCAGTGACCCCAAAATGTCCTTTACAGGATCTAATGCAGAACCCTGTGGCATCTTGTTGTTTCCCTTAAGTCTTAATTTGAACCTAGCACCAACTACAACATAGACTAATTGAAAAGATGAAACCAGTTGTCCTGCAGCCTGTCACACCTTCTGGGTGTGCTTGGTTGTTTCCTCATTGTATTGTTTAGCCTCTTCCTGTACCTCCTATGCATTTTCTACATTAGAAGTTTGACTTTTAATTTGAAAGTGTGGAGTGGGAAAAAAAAAAAAAGAAAGTCTGGAGTGGGAGACAAGAAGTACTTGAAGATCTTTTAAAGATAAGAAATGATGACTGTCATTAAAAATGATGTGCAAGAATACATCAAGTGCAAAGAAGCAGAGGAGAAAGAACTTAGCAAAAGGGACCATAATGGCTGGAGCCAAAAGATATTGATATGCCTATATGAGAGTGATTATTTTAGGGGCCCCAAGAAATAACTGGGAAGCACTAACTGGGAGCTAAGTTCCTGCATGAGCAAATGAAGACTTGGCACCATTACAATTTGGGCATAAATATAAATGTGACCTCAGTTATGTCCACAAGCTGGTAACATTTGGGTTACATCTGGAAATAGGTTCAAGATATGTAACTATGAAGGTAATGCTACACGTGATTAAAACAATCACACTGTAGAGGGATATGTGAAATGAAAACTAAGTTTTCCCTTTCCCTAATCTCCACTGCCCCCTCTCTATGCTGCTAATGATTTCTGCGTCTGATTCTAACAGTTTTAATTGTAATTTTCAAAAATAATTATGCTTCTATTTCTTGTTTTTATCAAATTCAGGCATTATCCTTTGGTCTCTAGGTACAAAATGTGAGGAATTTAGAACTTAAGTGGCTTTTTGTCTTTCCTTCTGTCGAGCTCCTACTTTTTATTGTATCAGCATTTATAGTCATTACAAGCTTTTAAAATCATAATTTAGTATTCTGTTCTTTGTCTATAGGTTGAGCATAATAATAAAAAACCTATGTGAAACATTTATAAAAATTATTACCATTAGCCAGGCATGATGGCATGTGCCTGTAGTTCCAGCTACTCGGGAGGCTGAGGTGGGAGGATCACTTGAGCCTGGAAGGTCGAGGCTGCAGTGAGTCATGACCATGCCACTGCACTCCATCCTGGATGACAGGTGAGACTCTGTCTCAAAAAAGAATTAAAATAAGTATTACCTTAATATAATCTCTCTAGAAATAAATATGATTAAACCTATAGAGAAGAAAATATAATCCTTAATTTAAAACATTTTGTCACTCAAAGAAGAATAATACGTGTATCCCTCTCTAAAGGATGACCTGTAAATTTCTTTTTTACCTCTGTAAATCTTTCTGGGTCATTTTACGTAACTGAAGCTTCTTGTATCTCATCTTTTTCTGCTTTCTTGGCTTATTTTTTTGATTGTGCTGTGTTACTTCACAAGTAATTTGTTCTTATTGAGTGTATAGTTACTAAACTTACTGAATTCTTATGTGTCTACAAGTGCTGTCTTTTACCCTCACACTTGATTGAAATTTGGCTGAATGTAGAAAACTAAGTTCAAAATTGCTTTCCCTCAGAACTTTGGGTACACTGCTCTGTTGCCTACTGGAGCTCTACGATGCTGGGGTGAGTGTGTAATCAGGCTGAGGTTCCTCAAAATTTGCCAGAGTCAGGAAGACTTATCTCTGGGGTGAAGGTCATCAATGCTAGGTGGCTCTGCCTTTTTTCCTGAGTTGTTATGGGGGTCCAGATTATCTCAAACTTGAGTCCCTTTTTTTGACCCACAACTCCCTCATCAGTGGCCCTCCTAGACATATTTCCTACATCCTTTGGAGGGCAAGAGCTGCCTCAGTAGTTATTCTATCTATTGAGAGACAGACTCCACCCATCCCATATGTCCCAAATACAGTTCTTTAACATTTCAGGCTAATTTGTAATTTCTGAACTAGGATTGTTTTGGGGGCGGCGGGGGTGGGGCTTGCAAAGGTCAGCCTTTATCTCTAGAGTTTGGGCTTCTGTCACTTCTGCCACAACTTCTCCACTTACCAGATGCCTTTTCTTATTTTTGGATGATAATCCTTCAAATTTCCTGATTCATTGATCACTCTCAGTCCCATTTTTCACTACCATAGTGGTTTCAATTTAAAAATGAATCTTTTAAAAATCATTTCAAAGGAGCCTTAGAGACAGTGGGCATATGTGTGCAGAAATGCAAGACACATTTTTAACAGAACAGTACAAGATAGTATGGATATACACACACATACAGAAATAATAGGATGATAGTGCAGCTAAACTTAATACCAATGATCACAGGTAGTATGAAAAGGCTTACTTATGTTTACTAATTTTTTTTGACTATGTGCATGTTTTACTTTTGTAATTATAAAAAACAACAAGGTGTGGGTGTGTGTTTTAAAGAAATAAATGATGGACTTTATTGTGTGAGGATAGAAAGCAAGGGTGTAAACCTAAACAGGAATGGAAGTTTTTCATCTGGTTCTGTAACTGTCTGCCTCCCTTACCATGCAATGGTTATGTCATGCAATCCAGTGCAAATCATTTATATCACATGCAAAGCACACTAACTTTAGGCTCCTCAGCAAATTAAATCAAGAATATGAAACCTTTACTGAGCACTCACTATGTGCAGTGCTAGGCAATGCAATGTAAGGGGGCTGCCGTAGATGGGGGTGGACCTCAGGAGGAGATGGAAGCAAAAGGCTGGCTCTGAGTTAGATCCATCCAACAAGGTCCAGTCTGCTTTGTACTAGAAGGTTCCCAGGAGACTGGGTAAGTTCTGGGCCTCCTTCCAGGTGTTCTAATCTTTGAAACTATAAATGTCATGTTACCCGTTTAATCAGATTCTAAAAGGGCTTCTTGGCAGAAAAATATGGGAACTACTGTGGCAAATCAACTACAAAGACAAGCCAGTTTATTGGTTCAGGCTTCAGAAGAAACACTGGATGAAACTAAAATTTGCTGCTAAGAAAAATGTGATAAATCTAGTATTACTTAAAAGCTTCTAAAGCAATGGCAAATAATGATAACAATAAGTTGCATACCTCTTCCACGTGCACAGTTTCTGCCCTGTGACTTCAAAGAAAGCTCCTCAAGTCCAGGGGGAGACACGCGGCTCTGCTGAGGAGATATTTATGGGGCCATTATGGCGCCTGGGATGTTCCTATTATACTCACCATTCAAACCTCCAGATTTCCAGGACCACAGCAAACAAAAGACTTGAGGCATTTTAAGAGGGGTTTTGCTTTTTCCTATAACACAAGTGATCAGGTTTGCATTGTTGTCATTAATTTTGAACTCTTGTCATTAAGTCTACTTATGTTATGCTTCATCTATTTTAAAATACAGAGAAACAGACTGGAGAAGTCCTTCAAGCAGCCTTAAGTGGAGTAGAGAGCTGGTAGCTATGTGGCTAATTTAATAAATGTCACTACACAAAGAATATCACAATGGAGTTTAGCAGAATAAATGAAATCTGATAACCTGGTTTGCTGCAGTGAAGGCCATCCCTTCAGTACTGATTTAGATCTGCAAAGTCTGAAGGCATCAAATCATTTGTGAAGCAGTTTAACTTCCTTTACCCCTTTCCACCCACTTATCGTTTGCCCCACCACAACCTTGCAACCATACAAAAGCCAGATGCAGTGCCAGAAGCACCCAACCTTCCTCAATCACTCAGTTCAAGGCTAGCACCTATGAATTTAATGAAATCTTATTACAGAGAAATAAGTGTGGACGCTTCCTTCCCTATGTTCTATGTTTACAGTTTTCTTTCCTCACCCCAAAATGAACTTAATTACAAGAAATGTTTCACCTTCAAAGAGTTATGTAATCAATTTTGTATACCAGAGGAAAGGGGAAAAAATGAGTAATGCTGGCTTTAAGATATGGTTGTAAAATATGTCTGTATGTGCACACTTTTGTTGACTTCAAATTTTTTCCTTTTATATATAATTTATTCATTTTTATTTAGTATTTTATTTTATAGCAATCTCAGATATTAAGTCCCTTCCTTCCTTCCTTCCCTCCTTCCTTCCCTCCTTCCTTCCTTCCTTCCTTCCCTCACTCCCTCCCCCTCTCCCTCCCTCCCTC